>NW_020955845.1:382347-654532 GCF_003031625.1 Empidonax traillii
GCATTTATAAGTCCCATCTCAGTTGCAAGACTACTCAAAATTACATAGTAACAATTTCCAGCAAAAATTTACCTATTCAGATGCAAAACACAAATACATCTTGAGAGGTAAGCAACATCAGCAAGGATTTTGTCTCCCCCAGTAACATGCCAGTTACTCGAGCAATTGTGCAATGTATTCAGCCTAATTTCTGGTCACATGAGCAGGATGTAATGCTAGAATTGTCCAAACAAGGACAAAAAGCTTGACAAATTTAAGGGAAGTTCACTTAGTGCCAGCACTAGAACATAAGGGCAGGCAAATGCTTTTTCCAGCAAAAATTCAGCTGCAGTCAAATGTCCTCTACAGTTCAGGTGGATAACTTATGTGAGAAGTATACACTACTGGGATTTTACTTTACTCCAATTAATTTGGTTACCATCTTTTTCCCCCACTGCTTAGACCCAGCAGAACATTTTATTCCACACTCAAGCAGTGCAGACTTCCTTCCCTCTGCCCCTAGTTACTCAAGTGACCAGACTGTCAAGCATCTAAGAAGGTGAAATTTTTCTGTCAGCTACAATTTAGATAATCTCCACAATCTCATTCTATGGTGCAGGACATCTTCCAGACAATGGGACTACTGAAATGAATAAATAACTCAGCAATCTGAATAAGGTATCCAGAATATGGACTAAATTTTATAAGAGCTCACTTAAAAGCAGTTCCTTTCAAAATTTACCCACTTGTGATGTTTACTGTTGCCTTAGTTTTTTTTTAAAGTATGGCTTCTGTGGGTGTTTTTACAACAATGCAATAATTTCATATCTTCCTTTACCTCTTCAGGGCCAGGCTAAGTGAGAATGCATTAAGCTCTTGTACAGTTCTAAAACAGTAACACAGCTCTCCTTTGCATATCCCTAGCACCAAGAATTAAATTAGTTTTAACATCACTGACAATGGTTACATTTCTGTTGCAGAAGGAACTGTTTAAATACCACTGCACAAAAGAGATTTCCATTCAGAATCTTTAACTGCTCCACTTACCGAACGAGAGGTTGGCACCAATGAATTCAATGAGTATGCGCAGGCTTGTAATAAGTGCAAGTGACTTTTTGTCCTTGCATTGTAAGAGCATGTTCCTTAGTGGAATGCTTCTTGGAGACTCTCACAAAGAGGTCAACCAGGTCCGCTTACTATTCCAAAGCACGGCCTCACAAACACATTCACACTGGCAGGTTCAGCCTCCTCGATTCACACTCTCGAATCAAATTAAATCATTTTGAACATAGGAAGAAGTCATTATCAGGAGTGGGTCTCCTTTCTTCTCAGTCTAGCCCCACATCACAGCAGACAGCTATTGAGTGAGTTTTTAATCAAGGAATGCTTATTAAACTGCAGGTTTGTACTGTTTCCAGGGAAAATATAAAAATAGAAACATACTCTAGCTGTCAGTCAAGACAATTATTTTAATACTGTCTCTCCTTATTTCAAAATATTGAGCAGCTGAGAATAAATACATACCCTCAGTGCACATTCACTATCCCTCTGCACCTTATAAATCTTTTGCTTCAGCCAAGTTCAGTCTAAACCTCTGTACTCTGCACTTTAGTCACGTTTTCCATTGACAAACACCTACAGTGATTTCGGTCAGCTTGGCCATTTAACGCCTCCCCCTGCTGGTTGTTGTTAGCAGAAAAAGGTTGGGGCGATTTGTTTTTCCTTTTTTTTTTTTTTTTTCCTAAGTATTTCTGAACAGTAAGTGAACTCAGAATGGGAATGTCATGAGTCTTATGCAGCAAATCAGGGAATAGGAATAGTTGAGCCCTACACTTTGCTTTTCCACTTTGGAGAGAGGAAGGGGAATATTCATCATTAGAATCAACAAGCATGAGCTAACAGATTGGACTGAGAGGAAAAAGTAGGAGAAGCTCTGGCTTGGACAACCAGGAGACAACAGCAGACAGACAACTGATGTGAATTACTTGCTTCCTTTCTTCTGCTTCCACCACAAAAAGTAACAAGAAAACATTCATGACTGAGTTGTAACTTGTTCTGTGGTTTGCACCTGAGTTGCTGTAATCACCTGCTGTCACATCTCCCCACCAGGCAGATTGCAAGGCTGCAGATGAAGCCTCAGGGTGAGCTAATCTGCACTTCAGTGGATACAGACTCGTTGTACCTGAATATTCCATATGGTCAGCGGTGTGGAAGAACAACCACAAAATCACTGAACTTAGAAAAGGGAAGAAAGAAAATTTTAAAAAATTCCAATTTTTGAGAAAAAAATAAGCAGGGAGGAATTGACACTGTACTCTTAACACCAAATGTCATTTACACTTATGCCAAAACTAATCTCCAAAGACAATAGTGAAGGTCAGCTATGTTTCAATTAAAAAAATAATAGAATAATTATTTAATCAATGAAGTTTTTATGACATTTTTAATGAAAATTGCCCCTTGGGTCCAGAATGGAATGTCTGGTCAAACAAGGAGAAATACTAATGCAAAACAGGAAGGAGATCCATTTTTAAGGGAATCTTAACAGCTGGAGAAGGTCCAGCATTAGGACCATATTCAATCCTGTTTAACCTCAGGACTTGAACTGCAGCTTCTTGTAGCAGAGCAGTGGAGCTGATTAGCGAGAGAAATGCTCTGTGGCAAGATGTTCAGCCAGCTATGAAATGGCTCTGGCAGGATCAATGCTACCTACCTCACACAACGAGTAACCTCCTGTTCCCAAGCGTTCTCATCTTCAGAGGGGCAGGTGTTTATGGAAAATCTAAAACACAGTCAGGTTCACCCTCGTACAGATCAGGAAATAATGTGCAAAAAACATGAAAATCATTCAGCTCTATCCCTGGTGAAAAACATATTTTATCATAAATGCTTCCATAAAGCAAATGTAAAGATAAATTCCAGTTTTAATAGAGATGAAAACTGTACCTGGGGTCTCAAGTCTGGTTGTTCACTTTTAGTATTGGATAAATATATCTTAAATTATAATCTGGAATAGTGATTAGTGGTCAACCAAATATTCTGATAAAAAAATCCTTGGATTGATGAAGACTAATCTAAATGAGCTGTAAAATATTCTAGAGAAAATGAAGTTAAACTGGACTGGAAAAAAGAGCGTAATATAATTCCCATTTGGTAAATTTCTTGTTTACTCTGATTGACATATCTAAAAATCACTCAAGACATCACTTTGAAAACATCCATATATTCAACATGTATCAGTGCCAGAAAGAGAACAGAAGCATTGTAGGAGCAGTGTTATAGACACCTCTTTGAATACTTTGTTTGCTTACTTTTGTCTGAGCTTCAGTACATCAAATGCAAATGGTGAAGAGCCCACTAAAGGACTCAGAGCAGAAGTCACAATGCCAGCCAGCATAAGCAGGGTCAGACTGCAGGTTTCAATACAGAGAACTGGGAGGAAACAACAGGAGGATACAACACTGAAATATTTATTCACGCTCATAAATCCATGTACTTTACTCAAATCCTCAAGTGCTGAATTACTGCACAGTTCAACACAAAGACTAAAAATATTTTTTGCTCCATTAAAAACAACAGAATAGTCTGCCATTCAACATTTTACTCCACTGGGACAAACAGACCATTATTGAGCATTTTGGCCTGGATGTTCTGACAAGAACTGAAACCGTCGAAGAACAAGAACCACAAATTCAGAAACCACACCTTCTTCTGAAAATGAGAATTGTTGGTGACCAAAGAGCTGAGATTAGAGACAAGTCCTAAAATAAATATCCTTTCCTCTTCGTCAGTTAAAGTATAGAGTGCAGAGTAAAATGATTTACAGTTCTTCACCAAACCAGATATTCACTTTATCTTCTGTTACTGGAAAATCTGGTCTTGCTATTCTGCTCCTGGCTTTTAGAGGCACCATTACATCCCCATATTCTCATATCCACTCATTTCTTATCATGTATTCAGAATGTCCAGGTAGGAGCTGAACACTGAACTGTCAGTTCACTAAGTTCCAGCCAACTGTTTAAAATTTGGATCAAACACAAAAGAAAAAAATCACAGTTTCTTCATCAGCAGAATTTCTGAATCCTTATTTCTCATAGTTTTCCTCTTTGCAGATTCTCTAACCAACCATAAACTCTTGCTTTCACCTTTCCTTCCTGAGAAAATGAGGGTCAAACCCCAAAGCCCACTGATGACAGAAAGGATCTTGGGATCATCCAGTGGGATACCTACATCTCTCAGCCTCACAGACTTTCCCTGGATCTTGTACTGAAGGAAATTTCCCAGACACAGACAGTATCTCCATATAAAACACAACCATCTTACTTGAGATATAATTCTGTAATCCCTCCGTAAAATATCTAGATTCTATTCCAGCCCTCACCTGTCCCTCAGCACTTAACGTGTAGTGTTCCCACCATGACTACAGAGATACAGCTTGGAACAAAATGAGCCAGGCATGTGTGAGGAGAGGCATTAAGGAGGAAACAGCAATAAATGAGAAAGGAGAAGAAAAAAAAAAAAGGCCCCTCGGTATTAAGAAATCTGAGTCTGTATAACTGCAAAAGAGTGAAACAATCCACCCCCTCCTTTATGAAGGACTTTTCTCCCATGTGCCTAAGTCACAGCCATTCCAGGTCTGCATTTACAACCCACTGGCTTTATAGAGAGAATTACTTTTTCCCTTAGAATCATAAACTGTCTAACTGGAAGCCCCAAAAGCTTTTTTGTTTTCCTTTTCATTAAAAAGCAGTTGTGTTTACCAGAAACCTTAAACCAAAGGCTGTCTAGCAGAGTACTAGGATCAATATATTTCTTAAACACTGTTTTCTCATAAAAGCATTTTCATTTGCTGCTCTTTCTTTTCAGTACAGATAAGCTGTTTCTAAGCTATAGCAGCTGAATTGGGATTTACACATTTCACTCTATAGTTTGAACCATTCAGGCTTGACTACTTGCTGCTCAGAGTCAACGCATACTAAATAGGATTATTTTTTTAAAATAAAGCATACAGGGTAATTGCTTGAGTTTACACAAGGCATTCTTTTCATTACTGAAACTGCAAGCAGGGTAAATAGTGCTGTACTTTCCAATGTCAGGATTTCAATCCATTTCCAGTTAACCACTGCAGGAAGAATATGCTCTAAAGACTTGTGACTAGCCTAGAATGTATCACTGCTACATTACATCCAGCGGTGTGTCCATCACAGGGGTTCAATAACTAAGCCACTAGCTGTGGAATTTGATTCCAGGCCAAGCCAGCTTTTATCTAAAAGCAATGCAAAATTTCTTACTGTATGGCTGTGGGAGGAAAACCTGAAACTGTTGCTCAGACGACAACCCAATAGAAGAGCAGATTAAAGGATAATAGTTCTGGTTCCTTTTATTTCGTGATGCTTGAGTGCTTGGATTGGCCATGATGCACCCAGGAGGTTTAAGGTTTAAGAATGATGGAAGATCAGTGCTGAAATAACAGAAGCTAAATTCAAAATATGTCTGGATCAAGAAGCTGAGATTTACGGGTAAGGACACGTGCAAAAGCACAAAATAAACAGAAAGAATAAAGCACCAAAAATGCAAGAGGTAATTTTATACTGTAAAGGTAAAGCAAACAAGAACATAAAAGTACTGGTTTTCTCTACATTTCTCCAGTGTGAGCAAATGAATTCTGAGCCTAATTATGTCCTGTGTATCTCACAAGTCCAAAGAAATTGGTAAATCACGGAAGCCAGAGAACAGCAGCAAAATTTATAGATATGCAACTCAGACTTAACTATAAAGGATAATTAAAAGAAACAATATTGCACGCACGTATGACATGGTAACACACAAGGAGAACTGGGAAGAGAGGGAGGACACAGATTGTTTACTAATATTTTAAAGCACCAAGAAAGAAGAGTACCAAGAATTTATAAGGAATAAAGAAGACTGCAGTTGTGATGGATTTCATTCAACGTTTGAACAGGAATTTACTTCAGCTTTTGTAAAGTTTTCCAATACACTGAATTGGTCCCTTTAATAAAAAATACCTTGGATAAATGCTATGGAAATGTTTACTGGTGAACAACCTGTGCTAGGCTAGCAGGAGTGGTTGCGCAGGACTGCTTCACCTCTAACTCATACAAGGACTGGAGCTCCTACGGATAAAAGTTACCTGGAAAGAAGTGACTGATGATGATGATGTGAATGATAAGGGCAGTAGGAACAGCTGGATGCACACTGGGAAGTGGGGAAGAGAAAAGCAATCACCTTCATTCGACAGGAATGTCTGTTAGAGGAAAATTATCAATTCCAAACAAATTCCAGTGAATGAAAGAAACTCCTAAAGAAGCAAAAAACACTATCCCAACTTCTGGCCTGTACTAAAGGGGACTTTCTCTATTAATTTCAGATTTGGCACATTTTTCCTCTTATGAGCAAAAATAGCAGTAATTAGATATGATATCAAAATACTACAAAGATATTATCTGGTTATAAAGAAAAACCCAAGCCTCCGTTAATTCCAGTGAAGCCACCGGAACCCACACCAACTAAGAATCAAAATACAGGTTGGAGGTTTGGGGATTTTTTTGTCCTTTTTTTCTTACTGCCCTGGTAGGTGAATCTTGTCAGAGTTTCTAGAAGAAAAAAAAAAAAGGACCTTAGCTAACAGTGCAAGTGAGTTAATTATTGGATGCACTTTATTTCAGGATAAATCTGATATAACGCATAACACAAACTTACTTCAAGCAGGCTTAAGAGTTAAAAGTAAGCAACAATGAAAATACAAAGGACAGTTACCTCTCTCATCTCTGAACCATCACTCAAGTTCTAAAGATGCCAATGTTTTTCCTTCCAATTAGTTGCCATTTTGATGTCAGCCTCTAGATAGCATGAAAGAGAATAGAGCACTGATGGGAGAATATGACAAAATCCAAGGCATCACCTTTCCTTCCAGACTTCCTAATCATCTTTGTTACTTTCAGAACAATGGGTGAGATTCAAAAAAGTAACAAGCTCAAAAAAAATCCCCGGCCTTCCTCAATACAAGACTCTTTCCCTCCTTCCAGCTGCAGAGAGGTTGTTCACTAAATAGTGGTTCAGGCCCTAGGGAATAAGCACCACACTTAAGGCTCGCTTGGACAGGAACACAAACTCCCTGAAGCATGCCCAGAGGCTCAGAGAAGAAACACAAGACTGCAAGCTGCCAGTGTTAATATTTGAGATTCTGATGGTTTTTTTCCCCAGGAAATGAGGTAAGCTGAGGAGAAATAACATCTGTCTGAGGCAAGAACACACACACACCTTTAAGTGCTTTTTGAGGGTGGAGAATGAAAGAAAGGGGTTCTTTCCTTTTGACTTATTTAAGCTCTCCGTGGGTTTGGATACGGTTCGGGCTTTTAAAAGAGAGACTGAGAAAAATAGCAATCAATAGAGTCAGCTAAAGGTGACAAACAGAGCACAAGGTGGCTACTGGAGGGACACACGGTGAAGACAGTGCCTGGGCAGTGATCAATTGCATTAGTGGATGAAGAAAGACAGAGGGAGCAAAAAGAGGAATCGATCCAGTCTCCTACATCTGCAGATACAGGCACCTGGAGCAGGTAGCATGTGACAGACAAGGCTTTAGTCTGTCAATAATTCATACTGCTTCACTGTATAACTTTTAGGAAGAGTCTGTCTTGAAAGGACAGTATTGACATCTGTTGTGTGGCAGAGTTTTACTAAAAGCTGGTATCTGCAGTCAAGAGCGATTCAAAGCCCTCTACCCAGGATCCAGTCACCTTAGTCCTTTCTGCTGAATGACTTTTAGGCCAAGCTAAAAAGGCATTTGAAATACTGGTTTTGACAGAAAAATAATGGAGAAGCACTTTCAAAACTAGACAGAAAGGGGAAATCAAAGACAATCCTTCTCTTTTTAAAGGCATCACTCAGTCCAGCTCTACGCTGTTGAAAATGCTATCATTGTATTTGACCAGCATGCCTGATGGGATATACTGATGAATTCAGCCTGATGGGATATACTAATGAATTCAGTCAATTATAAAGGTCTGGAATCTGAGTGGGAATAATGATCCAAGGCATCTGAAAGCAGAGGCTGCAACTGCAAGATGCTTCCCAGGCCAAGGGAAAAGAAGGATGCTATTCACAGCCTGGGTTGTTGTGTGCAGCAGCTCAGAGAAGCATCCCTGTGTTACTGAAATGGCACCATTGGGCTGGTATTTAGTGAAGAGGGTTCAGCCCAGTCTAAATTTTCCAAACTCTATACATGCAACTATATCAAGTGTAAAAGTAAGCTCAAAAATAGAATTTTAATGCTTACTCTCAGAAGAACACAGAAATAATTCATCCCTCCAAACGCAATAAGCATGAGAAGAAAAAGTTGATTTTATTTGTAATTTAGCTAATTGTTTATTGTATTTATTCAGATTCCTGTGTTTATTTACTAACTTCAGTATAACCATTCTCAAGAGAAAAGGTAGGTCCTTCAAGCAGAATGATGTCACAATTGTCAACTGCTATTCCATAAATTTATTTCAAATCTTCCAAGTAACATTTAATTTAATTGGTACTTTATTTATCGTGATAGTCAATGTTATGCAATGTCAAGCCTTTCATTAACTGCAGCTTAACTGCTGGAGATAAAAACTGACAGCGGCTACTGTAAGAAAAATCCATACAGGTGACTGTAGTGTCTTTAGTGAATTATAGAAAAAGTAGAAGTAGTATTTACCAAAACTCAGACACTTATTAAATCACTCCCAAAGCTCCCAAATTATCCCTCCATGCAAACTCTTAGATATTTAAAGATAACAGGCTGGTTCATGGAGGCACACACATTTTAGCCCCGGTGACATCCATTCGTGACTGTATTTTAAATAACATCAGTCATTTCTGCAGGAAGCTGTCACTGCAGTGTGAGTTGTCTTTCAAACCATGTGACTGTTTTCCTCCTGGCTGCTGACAAAAAGCTCTTGTAAATTTTGTGACCCTCAACTCAGAAAACTACATGAGGGGCATCTAAATTTGGTCTCTCTAGGAAACTCTTTTAAGCTGTTGTATTGAAGAGTTTCTGTATCATCCATCCACTGCTTTTTCTCCTCCCTCTTTTCTAAGCCTGGACTGATGTGTGGTTGCTCATTTAGGACACGGTTATTAACTGGGAACATGTTTTGGTTCCCTGCATTTGCTTAGTCCATATTATACAGCTTCTCCCAGATGAGTGTGCTGTACACAAGTCATTAATTTGGTACAGAAAAGTTCACACTACGCTGAGCCACAGGTCCCTTCTGTTATAAAACAGGCCACTTGGCTGCTCCAGTGAAGTCTTGAGCAATCATTCACAGGGAAAGCAGAAATGATTCAGCACTCAGCAGAGCCCTAAATGTCTCAGAAATCTGTTTTCCTAAGCAATTGCTGGTACCCTGACAGCTATACTTAGGCTCCGTACAATGCCTACAGATAGCTACATTTCCAGCCTCATTACAGTGCCATCAACAGAAGCCAAGCATTTAAAATGTTTTATGCATTGGCTGAACCATATTTTAGTTTAGAAAGAGCAGGTAAGATTTGTTTCATCACAAATAGGCTAGACATTAAAGTAAACAAATCAACAACATTATTCCATGCTGTAAGATCAAAGCAAATATTGATTGCAACATTCCACTGCTGCCTACCAACACTTAGTGAAATTAACTCGAATAGGTTGATTTTCTCACTTTCATTTTTAGTGATTATCCAGCATTTCATTAGTTCCAAATGTAAAAACCTGTTTAATCCACGACGCCTGTCAAAACAAGAAATGGTAAAAACGAGTCATTGCCCTTAGATGAGCACAGCAGGTTTTCAGCTCCTCAAAAATAAAGGCAGCTGCACTAAAGACTGCTTGTGATGTTCATGCAGCATGGCACATAAATCTTAAAATGTTCCATGTCATAATCCAATCCATAATGAATTATACTGCTTCACTGAGTTTCAGATGCACAGCTACTCTGATCATTTTTGGGTGCTCGTCTGCAGTTTCCCTAAGGTCAACATAATTTGCTAATTATTTCCTTTCTCCGAGTTAGACCCACCCAAGTCATCATCACCTTCTTACCATTCAGAAATCGAGTCTCTTGTCCAAAATCATTAGTCTTGAGAAGAAAAAAAAAAAAAAAGAGGAGAAAAAAAGAGAGAAAGGGAAGTAGAGACAATCAGTATAGAGTCCTTTCACTGGACCAAAGTTCCACAGTAGGAACTCCATGACTTAAACAAAGTTTACATTAAGAAAAAAAATGAACTGCATAAATTTCTAATGTTCTCATAAATGAAGAATAGTTAACTATTAAATTCTTATCAGCTGTAGCACTGCCTCCACGAGTATGTTTCTTCACTGTTTTTGTTTTTAGAATATACTTTTGTGGCCAGATTTTTAAACAAAATCTCTCTTGCAAAAACCTTCTCTGAACAGAACAAGGTTGTTCCTAAAGTAATTTAGTGTCTGTGTGGGCAAAAAAGGAAAAAAATTGAGACAAATCTTACCAGTTCAAATAATCACCCTTAAACACAAAAATTGGCCTGTCATGTACAGAATTAAATTGTTTAAAACCCATTTTTGCAAGCTGCATTCTGATAAGGAAGGCAGGCTTTTAAAGGATGAAATTTGTTCTAATGATCCACCTGTAAAGTACTTTTTAATTCAAAATTAGAATTTTATAAAGAAGTAATGGAGTATTTCTTTTTGATAAGCCACTTCACAGAACAGGGATCAGAATGCAAATTACAGTTATTTGGTCTAAGTGGTTTTCCATTAGAATGGCATTAATATGAAACACTTTCTTTTTCCATTTCATCAAGACATTTCACAGTGTTTCTGCTACCTTTAAGACATGGTGTATTAATTTAACAAAATTATATATAATCTTGGTTGTATTATGTATGCTTCATTTACTTTTTGCAACATCATTATCTTATTGTTCATGTTTGAACCTGTCAATTGATAACACAGCTACATCTCCTTTCAGAATATCAAGTTTCAGATCAGAGAAGCAAAGTCTAATTACAATAGTAATTTCTGAAAAATTGAGGGTTTTATTAAATAAAAGGATGACACGAGACCTTGTGTTTAATAGTCTAAAATCTTGTAGGTAAAAGCTTTCTTTTTTTCTGTACCTTATTTTTTGTAGTTTAACCAGTAACTCTTACTCCAACAACAACTTGTGTGGTCGTGCAGTGAAAGCAGGTACGTCATAGATCTGGGCTAACCTTTTTCTCTGCTTCTTTTTTCCCATATCTGTTTTCAAATACAGCTTCACAAACAATTATACTAGGACAGCTCAGAAGGTCAAAACATGTAAGTAGATATAAATTCTGCTTAAGCTGCCACTTCTCTGAAAAGATACACTGGCTAAATGACACAGCCTGGAGAAATGGTTCACATTGAGGAATCCTTTATAGGCTTGATGTTCCAGGCCACTGGAAAGGTCAGCGGGTAACCCGTGTCAGAGAAGCATTGAGCCACCTCCTTCACACCAGGGCATCAAGAAAGCCTAAGTGTGTTCCTTAATCCTCTAATCTCTAAAAGCTTCCAAGGATGTGAACCAACAGCAACTTATAACAAAGAAAACCTCAAGAAAAAAAAAAAAACGAACCAATCAGAACACCCTCCAAGACCCACTTGGTGCCAGCACAGAGGTTGGACAAGATTTTTGTTTCCACAGTCCCCATACCCGTGGCTCCCTATATATATAGCATAAAAAGCTGGGGGGAGGACAGAAATACAAAATACAGAATCCATTATCTGTTTTGTTATTTATGAAAATATAAAAAGTGGGGAAGTTTTTTGTCTTCCTCCTTCCTTTCTCAGTAATGTACAGTGGTTTGCACTTGTAAACAGAGCACTGAACTCTTATGGATTAAAGCAGTAAAAAGAACCTTTTCATTTTGCTGATATAATTGTTATTCCCTTCTCTCAACCCTCTGGCTTTGCAGAGAAGGCTGAGAAGAGACCAGTGGAAATTCCCAGCACACAGGCTGTGAATCACAGTCCTGGGGGTCTATCATAGGGCCCAGTGAAGTCCACAAATAAAGATTTTCATAATGCAGAACTCTTTGAAACACATAATGGTGAAAAAGGTGAAGAGTTATCCAGTGATATCGCTGGTAATTACCTGTCAGAAGAAGCTGTGGCCCCTATCAGTGAATGCAAAGGAAAGGCAGCGATAGAAATTGTTCTACCTGAAGAGGTGGACAAGTAGAGCACCACTGTATGGAGCTAATGCTGAACAGAGTTAAGAGGCCAGAGAAAACTTGTGCTCTCTATTAAAAATGCAGAAAAATTAAGATGCCAAGTAGGATGCAGGAAAAGCAGGAAGGAAAACATAGTTAGGGTGATGAGCAAAGAGCATTCCATTAATAATTAAAGTGGAAATCCCTGCATTAGTGGCCACTATGGACAATTAACTACTGGTTTATTATTTATTTTAATTACCTGACCAGAAAGCAGACCACATTTTAAAAAGTCATTCTATATAGTAACATTAGATTTCAAGAAGATTAGCTCTTTTATAACATGTGTTAACTAGTTTACAACAGCCACAATGTGCTTTTAACTGTGTTGCTTCTGTGGCTGCTGAAAAATTGTTCTCTCTTCATCAGCTAATTATGGATTTCCCGACCATCCTAAAGCCATAGAGTTTCAGAATTTCTCTTAGATGTTTTTCACTATGTTTTAAGATAACCTCACACATACAGTATGCAAAACCAGCCTCTGTTTACCTGTGTGGAGGTTTTTTTATTTTTTCAAACATAGTGATTTACATCTGAAAGGAAGTGGCCCAAACCATTCAATCCCTGTTCCAGCTGTGGTTCTAGACCTTCAGTGGTGTGGTTCTGCTTGTGGGGCCACCCACCAAAATTCTCCTTGGACAGTGTTGAAAAGGATAGGATGAAATGAAAGGAAAGATCCAGTTTCTTATTCAGCATTTAAGAAAAACCAGAAAAAGCAATGTCAGTCAGAGGTCTCGTGAGCCTTTCTAGATGTTACCATTTTGATTCCCAAATTACTTTGGAACAAAAGGCAAAAGTGCAGATGCAAGACCATATTTGGAAAGGATACATTGAAAAAGAGAAATATGACAGGAAAAAAAGCATGGTTTTGCATTAAGACAGAAAAATCTGGAATTTCGAACAGGTAGAGCATTGGAAATTTTGAGAGAAGGAATGAGAGAAATTTATGCCCTTTTATGTGCCAGTCTTACATTGTTTCATGGGAATTCAGAACCTAGTTATAGGCCAAAGTAATTCAACCAGCTCAGAAAACAGTGTTTTCCTGCACTAAACTGGCCCTGTCACTGGGAGGATCATAAGGAAGAAAATACATCTGAAACATACACAAGCATTTCTTTTCTTGGAGCAGAACTGAGATAATTCAAAAATATCATAAAAACAAAGTTTATCAATCAACTTCTCTTACATGTCAGGTTAAGGTCATAACCAAGCCTTTCTTAGAATAATAATTGTTTATTGATATAAAGTAGGAGGAGATACTGCATGAAAGAGCAGATGGGCAGATTTTCTTATATCTCACTTTTAGCCCAGTGATGCAAATCCACCTTCCCAATCCTCCCAGGCCTGAATTAGTTCCTTTTCCTTTCCAGCACCTCTGGACTTGCCTGGCTTCTCAGTGATCCCTTTCAGCTATTTCGTTTTTTTTTTAATGTCTTATTCCTCTAGCTTAGGAAGACGGGCAGGCTCTCCAAGGAGTCAGCTGAGTACCAGAGCTCACATAACAGATTAGGTTCACAGAAGAAGGAGAGAAAAGAAGCCCAGCCCTGTCCTCAGTCATGGACTATCAACCACCTCTTGAAACTTCAGCTTAACTATAGTGCCCTGAGGAAAATGCAGTGCAGAGATTGACACTGAAGTCTCTATTGTCAGTGAGACAGAACCAAGAAGGTTTTCTTCCTACTAAGTTCCCTTTCACAGGGAATTAGTCTGCCTCTGCATTACCTTTCCTTCCTTCCTGAATTTAAGAAATGTCTCCAGTGAAACCTTTACTGAAATAGAGCATTTATGCAAAAAGATTTGATCTTACTATATGAGCAAGTTCCACCTCTCAAACATAGTGTGTATCCAAAACATCATGACCAGTCATCTATAGGATTTTTAGTTCGTACTGTGGAGCAATTTATGGGGAACACAGCAACTAGCTGGAGAATGTCGTTCATTACAACTGCAACAGTGTTTTCCCCAGAAAGACAGAAAATTTGACATTACTGTTAAATTCTGAACTCCTCTAGTACCTGGCAGAGTGAATTGCTGATCACACTCTGTCTTCTAGACATAAACTCCATCATCATTATACCTTTTGTTAACTTTGAAATAATTATGGCACCTAGGAATGTTGTTTTAGTACATCATCCTTTTTCTGTTTGGCAGGACTTCTTTCTATGCTGCTTCTCGTAGCAGTAACTGTCCCAAACACTCCTCTAACCCTGCACTGCTCCAAACAAGTTGTCCCTTATAATGAGAGATAAGCAAAGAGGTTCCAATCATCCCTATCGTAAGAGCCATGGGAAGATGCCCTTGTGAACTGGGAGGTAGCCTAAATTCAGGACTGTGTAATTGTCTGGACAATGTTGTTGAAGATTCCCAGAGAGTGACTGACCGATATCTCATCTAGACATTAAAAATATATCTCTTTTTAAGTCTTGTGACAGTGTTCAACATGCTAAAAAGGGGACTAAGGTTTAAGCTGACTCAGAGATTTTTCCTGGGTTTAAAAAGAAAAACAGGAACATTTATTTCTTAGTGTTTAACAAGATTTGATTGATCAGCTTCCTGTAAGTTTTCCAGGAGAAATTACTCCATTCCAATGCTGAGACAATTATCAACACTACCGTATAATGTATGCTTTACTTCTTAAATGGACAGAGAGTATTGGTTACCCATTAATGTACTTAAAATACTGCTGTGAGAGTCTGACTATTGCTGCATTTGAGCAGCTGGATGCAGAGCTGAAGCACAAAAAAAGGAAAATTGTGCATTAAAGGCACTAGTTTTTATGGGTAACCCAAACATCCATCCATCGGGAACGAATGATAGTCCAAAGAGTGATTCTCTCACAAATAATTCTACATACCTCATAATCAGACCTTAATTATAAACATAAGTCCAGTTCAAGTCAGAACCCAAAAGCCATTAATAAAGAAGAAAAAGCGGAAACACGAAAAAAAGCTGCTGAAACTGCTGACAGAAAGGCACAAAAAGACCATCACAACAATCAGCTTCTTCACAATGGAAAATAATCCTTAGAGAAACTTCGTATACTGTTTTCAAAAATGTATGAAAATTTAAAATTAAAAAATTAGTGATCAGCTTAACTGCCAAGTTCTATGAGACAGAATGAGTCTGATTCCATGGATTGGTCTCTGCTCCCCCTTCCTCAAGAAAGGTCAGGTTTACCTGTGACATCTCCAGCAGACATAGACCTGCTCTGTTCTTAAAAACCTTCAAGGACAGAACAAATTGTCCCTTCAAAATCCCAAGACTTCCTGTTGTACTACATTTCCCTTTAATGCCATTTGAGTCCATTCCTTCTTGTCACACACCTGGTTGCTGGTATTTTGCTTCAGATTTCTTTACTTCAAATTTATTGAGGAAGATTTTTCTCTTTATATGCTCCTAGATTGTCCTCCCAGATTTACTGGCAAAATTCCAGTTCTCTTTAGTAATGCAGTACCTGGACCCATAACAATAAAAAAAACATTTTAATCTAATATTTCTTTCCTCCTCTGACAAGCTTTCCAACAGAAAACACATTTAGTAAGTTGTTTGAACCATATGAAATTCATCCAAGACATCTAAAGGAACTCAAAGATGAAATGTTTGAAAAATTGACAATAACCTCTTCTTTAAAACTGCCTTTGAGTCACAGCAAATGCAGTGCCAAGTTTTGAGAAGGGTCTCAGATAGCTTACAGAGAATGGATCAGCCAGAAAGAGTGGCAGCCTTATTGGGAAAAGGGGTAGAAAAAAAAAATACATGTTTTGCTCATAAATATTTGGACACAGGTGACACACTGAGTGAAGTAACCTATTGACAAAATCTTGGCAATTACTTCACTGAGCCTATAGATATAGGAGGCAGATCAAGATGTGAGAGTCATCCTGGATTTCTGAAAGACTTTAAAACAAAGTAAGACAACTTATGAGAGCTGATCTTTCTGGGTAAATAAGTTAAGAAATCATGAGAGTATGTCTGTGGAAAAGTTATATTATTTGACTGTTCTAACATGAAGCCCCACGTCTGAAGGTCAAAGGTTTCCTTATATATCCACTGGATCCCCTACAGCACTAAATTCAGTGAATTTCTCCTCCTTCTTAATTCTGAAACCAATGAATTTCCATTCTTTTAATGAATTTATTTCTACCAAAAACCTTGGGAAAACTGATTTTTAACGGATTTGGAGAAGACAGCAGCCCCTCTTTCTTAAGAATGCTTGTTCTTTAGAGCTCGAACCATGAGAGGAATTTGCCATGAAACCCACTGATACAAATTAGTGCCCATTACACAGCCCATCCACACTAATGGCTCAGGAGCACAAGTTCCCAGTTTAGGAGAGATGCTTCGAGGATTAAAGGGACTCTTACCTTTTGAATTGCTGATACAAACTCACTGCATTTTAATTTTCCTCTGAGCACAGCCCTGTATTTCATGTTGGGCATCAACAGTCTGCATAGAACTCCAGTGTTTACTCAGTTGCCAAAATATGAGCTTCCTTAAATAAAAGACAGGGAGGAGTTAGTAATTTCATAACCTGCCTCGTCTCATTGTAAACACTTTAAACTACAATTATTTCTACAGATCAGGAGAATTAAGGCCTCTTGGGACTTTGGAACAACTTAATTGAAGTGCAATACAAACCTTAAACCAGAACACATTTTTTTTTAACATAGCACCATTATAATTTTTATTTTTTCATCTTATTTTTATCCTATGATTCTTTCAGCTGAGAGCCCTGCAATAGCAATTCACCTCCTATTATCTATTTATATTAATAAAATGCTATATAATGTCTAACAGCACATTATGAATTTGTATTGGAATCTGCAAACTTTATGAAAAATTTTCTTGGGGGGTAGGTCAGATTTGTGGTTGTTGGCGCTTTTTTTAACTTGCCATTGGGAACATTTACTTTGCTTTGACAATAGTATTTTATATATATTCTCTCTGAAAAATAAGGTATTTCTAAACAGTAATTTACATTAGCCAGAATTTTTCTCCCCAGTGGCAGCTCATTTGGACCTTTTTGCAAGTGATCAGCAAAGTTGGGAGGTAACAGAACTGACTGCACAGTAAAGAATGTCAGCTCTGCTTCTTTCCTGATATTTTTAGGAAAAAAATAACTTATATTAAAAAAAAAGTTCATCTCCAAGCTTAGGGTTTTTTTTCTTTTTTTTTTTTCCTTTCAGTTGTCACAGAAATAGGTTTTATATAAATTACTAACATAACAGTAGTGATAATTCTGAAAAGGTTATATGGAATTTGTACTGCCATCAAAAATCATATTTGGCAAACTTTATGACAGCTTTTGCTATGCTGTTGTCTGATTTAAATTTTCTTGCAGAATACCAATCGTATTCCTACACTTGCAGACTAAAGCATGAATAAAGCATGAATGTTTGACATTAATAAACATTAATTTACAGAGTTCTAGAACTCTGGCAAGTTCTAAGTAAAATGTTGGCAGGCTGACTTCAGAAAGCTCTGTTGACCTCTAATGATCACAATGAAATCTGCTTTTCATCATGTTCCTTCCTTCCACGGCACTTCTGTCCAATAAGGTCCATTTAGCACGTGAACCACCTTTACAACAGCTACATAAAACTGTAACATAAAGTAACTGGGTAAGGAAAAAAAACATAGAAGTTGCAAGCAGGGTTTAGTAATAAGGTTTTAAACCAACTGTAAATTCAATTGGTGATAATGAAGTTATTTCAATACAACTTGGATATGTTTTGTTTAAAACCAAGTACGAGGGAAACAAGATAATGAGCACTGTTCCTAATTTAAATTATGGTTCTACTCTGAAAACTAATAGGCTAAAAAATTGTTTATCACATAATAGTAGTGCAGGCATTATATGAAGAATAAGAATCAAACAGGATGGACAAAAAGCTATGTATAAAACCTGAATATTAATAGGATGTCCAGCAGGGTGCAAAATATACAAAGAAAATGTTAAGTAAACAGAATTTCCATGTAACTGTGCCTGGTGTTTCCCAAAACACAATTCTTTCCACACTACTGTTCCTATGCAATAACCAGACATGACATAGAAAATGAATACCTCAGGTTATAGAAAAGTAACCATATGGAAATAATCAAAATCTGCTAATATGCTTTAAATATAAATGTGATTTTCCTGACCCCATAAAAGCCACTCATTTAACAAACCAAAAGAAGCTTTATTTAGAATAAGGTTTTATCATGACATTTGGTGCTATGAAAAACACAATATTTTTACACCTTTAGTTTCTACATCTTGGTATTTGTGTTATTAAATAAATTACAGAATGTTCAGATTTTGTTCTGAATTTAAAAAGTAATTAGGTTTAGAATGTTGCAGTGTCCAATAAAGGTGTATCCCGTTTTTTCTGAAACTATTCCTAAAACCAGATAAAATTTCGGGCCGTACTGAATTCTGTCACTTAGTTCTGTAAGTCAGGATCTCAGCATAGTGCTGGGAATCTGCAGGGAACTGCAACCCAATCAACACTCCTGCAGCAGAAGTTCTGTTTCACAATTTTTCTGATTCGAAACAGAAATTAACATTTAAGTGAAATAATTTTTTTCTTTTCAACGTTAAACTCCAGTGAGGTACCAAATCAACATGATCAATACCAAAATCAGTTGCTCATGGAATCTTTCATAGAAACAAGAACAACTCTGCAATAAAAATAGACTGACTTTAAAAATTAATTTTACTAAAATAAGCTGGCATTGGCTAGAGGCTAATTATTTTTTTCTCTGCTCTGCGTGAAGGTCAGTCTCAGACTGCAAAATTCCAGGATACTGGTCTTAAGAGGTCAACTCAGGATAACATTAGTATGCTAACAAACACAATTTACAGTGTGAAGGGAACAAAGATACCAAGGTGTCAGAAAAATGATATTGAAGATTGTTAACTCTCTTTTTGACGAGAAACAGAAATTTCCACTGGAAAAGTAAATAAATATTCATGAAAGGGTTTGAGCCACAAGATGAGTTTCTCTGATTATGACAAATTTCCCATCTATATTATGACAAGGCTGTCATCATCCTGAGTGTGAGAAGGGGAGGAGAAAAAATATGGATTGAGGTTTACTACCTGTCCAAGTCAAGGGAATGTTTGTAAGCACCTTTCGTGCCTCTTGGTGTTTCTAAAACAGCAGTAACTGCCTTTCTGCTTGACTGTCAATAATGAAAGAGAAGTCTCTTCTTTACCTTCTCAACAAAATTGGTTTTAACAAAGAACAAGTGTTAATTTTATTCCTATTATGTGTTTCTTGAAGGAATAAAATTGTGGTGTAGAATTGCATAGACTCAGGAGAGTGTTATAAACTCAACAGAATTTTTAGATTTACTTGTACTCCAATATTTTGAGAGTTTAAATACACACAGTTTCTGAAAGAAAATCCAATATGGGCATGTAATCTAAATTCCTTTCACAGCTCACATTTCCTCACAGGGGATAGTCTGAAATTTCCTAAC
Organism: Empidonax traillii; assembly: GCF_003031625.1. Taxonomy (NCBI): domain Eukaryota; kingdom Metazoa; phylum Chordata; class Aves; order Passeriformes; family Tyrannidae; genus Empidonax; species Empidonax traillii. The sequence goes on from NW_020955845.1 coordinate 402,040, forward strand.
AGCACAGGACACAAAGTTGAGAATATTTTTAGTTGCAATTGCCTTCTTTGGCCTGTTACTAAAAGCCAGTGTTACTTCTCATTTGTCCCTGGCTTTTTGTGTGTAACAAAAACCATAAGGAGGAGTGGCCAGGAAATATTCTGCCATGTTGTCATCACTATTGGTGACACACAGATTTTTCTGCATTCGCTTTCAGGTACACAATTCCTCTAAGAAACAGAAACAGGAAATCCAGAAGGCATTAACATTTACCAGCGGAATTAACACCTGACAGAAAGACAAAAATAATTACTTGGTGTATAGGACTTGCTTCATGTTCCTTTCCCCCAGTAGATACAAAATTTTCCCAAGAGCATAAGACTGCTGCAGCTGCACATCAAGTTAAATGTGCAAGGGTTTCTTTATGAAGTATCTACTCACATGGAATTTGAATCCGTTTGAATTCAGGTACAAAGAGCAAAAATTTGCAGGAAGGCAAGGTATAAATGAAGAGAAAGTTCCATTTCACCTCTTTTTCTAACGTTGTCTGTACAGAACTTGTTACACCTCTCACTACATCCTGATACAGCTTTGTCTCATTTGCATTCAGATGCTGTCAATTGGAAATACATTTAATTACATAAACAGATATTGTTTAGTGTTTTTTGCTTCTATAATTGAGACATACTTGAAAATTAAAGGGACTTCCAAATTAATCTTGCAGACACAGAAAGCTCATAATTTCCTGGAGAAAAAAGAAAACTTTGGGGTTTTTTTTCCAAATAACCAGGCCTATGTAGCAAATTGTTTTATCCTAAAATTTCCAGGATCTTTTACAGCGCTTCATGTCGGTTCATATCTCACTGAATGAGGTAACACAGTAAAACTCATGTAACCCAGCATGAATCACCACAAAACATGCCATTTAGAAAGCCAGGCTAGAAACAGTTAGTGTCATGGGTAATAAATATATAAAAAAGTGTTATGGTATTCGCAGTGATGCGGCCACTGGTGAGATGATACAAAGCATTTCAACAAAGTACCAACCTCATCATCTCCTTTCAGACAAGTTCCACAGATCATTTCATAATGAAAGTCACTGTGCTCCAACATCTAGTATTTTTTGATGACTTAAAACCTACACAGTATTTTCTAACTCTTAACATCAGTACTATCCCTATATCTAAGTAAATTCAGTCATGTCCAACCTTACAGCATTAAGCAAACATCCACTCGATAAGGCCTGTTGGAATGTCTGTTTTGCAAAGAACTCAGCCATGCAACTATTTTTCACTAACACTTACCTGTCTTTGCTGACCTCAGGTCGATTTACACTGCAGGACATCAGTATAAACAGGCTGCTGGAAAGCCTTGAGTTGGAGTCCCCTGTGCACAAGACTGCACCACCTGAGAAGTTTTTCAAGACCAGATTGCAGTGTCTGAAAAGCCCATTTTTAGGTGAACTGATACGATAGAATGAAATCCCACCAAAGTAAAACAGCTCAGCATGGAGTGCAGACTGGTAAAAATGCTTCTACCAAACAGGAACAGACCATGACCTGGGCTCACATGCTCAGGTTTTTCCTTCAGTTTGTTACTCATGCAGAAAAGCCTCACTTATCTGGCTGGAAAACGGGGAGGAGGGGGAACCCAAAACCATCACAAGAAACCAAACCAAACCCAAAAAGTAAAAAGCCCCAACAACAAATCAACTCACATAAACCAAACCAGAAGCAGCTCTGGTAGGGCAGTGATATCTGAAATATCACTGTGTAGCTCTTTAAAGACTGAAACCCTAAGATAATCAATTATAAAGATAACACAAATAGGAATTAGCCTCTTCCATGTGCTTTAAATCCTAACCTGGAATAATGTAAGTAACAAGGCACTATCCCATAATGTAGCACCTATGAGCAAGCTACAGTTGAGCCAAGGAAACACAGGCTGCAGCAGCAGCAGCCTTCAGTAGCAAACAGCAATCTGTTTAATAGCCCATAAAGCAATCTTAAATGAAACAAAATGAAAGAGCAGTTTAACTCTTTTTTTTTTTTTCCCCTCAAAGCCTTGTGACAATGACAATATTTACAGCCCACACACAGAAACACAGATGGGCAAAAATTAATCTGCCAAGATAACTCTCCCCAAAATTGTGGGGGACTTGCCTGAAGGAAGGTTTTATGATGGTGTGATTAATAATGCTATCGAGAAGTACAGGGTCAAACAGTTGCACGGTGGTAAAGAGGTGGGTAAAATTACCTGTTCAGTGGAAGGAAGTAGATCACTCATTTCTTACACAAATATGAGGTCTATATATCATTGCATGTTGTTTTTCAGCATCTATTCTTTTCACTGAAGCAGTGGACACATAAACTACATGAAAAATTATCTTGAATAAAACACTCTATATTCTAAAAATTCATTGAGTTTGCCAAAACTGCAACAGATTCTGTGTTAATTTCCACAACAGGACAGGGGGAAATTGCGTTATCTTTTGGTTGTTTCTACTAAACCAGTAGAAGGTCAGTTACTTCCAGCAAAAATAATTGTCAAGTACACTGATCTTTCCCTCCCCATCAGCATATTTACTTCTGTCGTTCCATATTAGACATGTCAAATTTTCAGAAGAAAGTACAAGTTCCTTTTGCCATTGGTTCCTGTTATGTGACTGAGGCTCCATGTTGCTTCCATGTGCAATTATATTTACTGAAAGTTTATCCCAGCAAATTCCATCCAAAGTATAGATTAAAAGCAGTTTTCTCTTTTCAGATATCATATTGCCATTTTTTTCTCTCCTTCATAACTGTCCAGCAACCTGTTTTATGAACTCTTTCTCAAATGAGGCCTCACTTATTAAAACACAAGGCAAAGTCTGCACCACAAGGATTTCGGGCCATCCTCTTCAGCCCCCCCCCTCCAAAAATCTCTGATTAGCAGAGACAACCTTTTCAGCTGCATGACATTCAAGGTCTGAATTCCTGGGGAAAAAAATAAAACGCAGCAGCGTTTTTATTGCCTGTCTCAAAGGATGCAGCAATTAATTCTTTTTCCCAGTACACTGGTGTTGCTCGTGGATGCTGTTATTGTTACAGTGGCTGGTAAAGCATCGCTCTAATGTGGAAATGAAGGCAGCAGGACTAGAAACTTCAGAGGAAGTTTTCTCTACCAGGGTCAGTTAAATACAGGATTAATTAGAGAGCGTTGTTATAGCCCAGAGTTTTTCTTTTCTTTCCCTTTCCCGCTTTCTTTCTTTTTCTTTCTTCCTACAATAATATCTTACAAAGAACTGCCAGAGTTCAAACAAAACTCTGTGCAAACTTCAACATACCAAACACCATGCAGTGATTTAGGATGTCAAAGTAACCTTGAAATATTTACTACTACTTTGCTTCCAAATGAAGGAGCAACACAAATATCAGAAGAAGAGCAAGGGACAAAATCATTATGAGCTTAATTCTAAATAATGTGTCCAAAATTTCAGGTTGAAACTATTCATACACTTAAAAGTATATAATGGGTCAGGGAATTTATTTGTAAATTAGACCTTGTCTATAACAAGATTGACTGCAATAGTTTCTGACATTACTTGTTCCACAGTCTGAAAATAACAAGTAATAGGATGCTCAGTTTTGAGTCGTGGACTGCGTGGAGGCAAATAACATCCTGTGATCTTATAAGCAATGAGTTGCTCCCAGGCTGGGAAGCACCATCACTAGAATACAACAGATCCATATCCATTTGAAGTCATATCCTCCTCCCATATATAAAAAATGGCAACGTTTACATTTTTTTTTCTTATTTAGAACTACACTTCTCAGCTCACAAAGGCTTGTAGTTTCAGGTAATTCACTCTTTGTTGGCAATAATCCAGTCAAAGTTCAAATGCACGTAACTACTATTTTGATAATAACCTGTCTATATCAATAATTATCAGTGTGTGCAGATATACACATCAATATGTCAATAATTATCAGTACGTATATCTACATGTGACAGTCAATTATCAGTATTATCAATACAGATTATTGCCATAGACGTATATAATTCTCTCTCTCGTGCTCTTTTTCATACTTCTCCATTTTCTAATTCAGATTTTTAATTTATTCTTGGCACCAAATGTTTACATAAAGATCACAGTTGGTTTCCTCTCAACCGTGCAGATTACTATCCTCCTCCACACTTTTACTTGAAAAAAGGAGGAAGCTCAGAAAACTGATCTTTCAGGCTTTCTAAATGTTGTTGGTATACTTGTAGAATCATTTTCTCTCACATTCTCGTATGAAGAAGGGAGATCCCTGTGGACAACCAAGCAGCCAGTGCTAATGCGTAAATGAGTTATGTTGATCGTACTTAAAATATTTCTTGCCTTGGGCTCTGTCAGCAGAATTTGCCTCTCTCCATGATTTCCTGACTTTTGAAGCTGTCAGGATTTACACACATTTTCACTGGGGGCTGCCAGTCTCTCCTTTCCCCTTAGAGATTCTGACTCCAGAGTGCCTGGGCTGAGATTCTGTACAAGAGTAAAGTCCCTCCAGACGAATTCAGGTGAGACTGAGCTGATACCAGTAAGCAAAAATTTCTAGTTTTTCTCATACCTTCTTTAAGATAATAGGCACTGTCACATGAAAATAGGACAACTACAAAGCTGCTCCAAAACGTACCAGGTGACCTTGCAATGCTCTGAGTGGCTACACCTGCTCCTAGCAAAGGTGCCTCATAACCCAGAGACAACAAATGAGACTGTAAATGGAATTCATTCCCTGTATGAGGACATGACCAGGACACAAATAGGACATATAAATACAAGCATAAATACATACTTGGTTTAAATAGCTGGCAAGAAACACAGTTTTCATCTATACTAAAATTTCCCTAAGCTATCTTTCCCCTCATACATTTAAAACCAATTTTTAGAGCCCTGTCTGGATTTCAGGCATTCAGTTGTACATGTTGTGATATCACAGTGTTATACAAGACAGCAGATTTCAGCAGTAGATTTTGTACCATGCAGGTACTTCTGTCATTAAAGGTAGTTAATTACTAAACCCACCATTTTCATAATAGTTAGACAATAACAGTCAGAGCAGTCCAACAACTTGGGCAAAGAGATCAGACTAACACAAGGAGAAGGTTTGCAGGAGTTTGTGCTGAGCAATAAAGAGTGGTAATCATAGTTAGTTTCTGCCTCCTGCACAGTGTTTGAACAATCTTCTACTTAAAACCACATGGCTGAAAGGTTCAGCTATGTGGTCAGATTCACCCAATCCTTTTTTTTTTTTTTTATAGCAAAGACTTTTTTTCCTTCAAAAAATTATTTTTGGGCAGTTTTGCTTCTTCAAGACACAAAGAAAAAAATTATACCACAACTAAAGCTCTAACCTGGAATTTAGAAAGAAATAGATTAAAAGTATTACCCTGTCTCAAATTCCCAGCAGGATCTCAGGCATTCAGTTCCTAAGGGCTGGTATAAATTGAGTATTGTATCACTTCCCTGCCTCACAGTGGGAGTACAACATTACAGTAGCCACACCAAAGCCCTGACCCCGGCCTGGGACCACTGCAGAAGCAGATGATGAACATGTTTCACTGCTGTATTTTGCCAGTTTTCATCAGCCTCCCATATTTATTTAATCTTCCTTAGAATCTGCATGGCAAGAAATAGTCACTAATTGTTCTCTATTCCCCCTCTCCAGGCAACTCGTAACATTGCATTATTTGCCCTCTGGTAATTTTCCCCCCCAAGCTAGAAACCCTGCAAATGTTTGGTCTCCTGTAGCAGTGGAGCAATTCTACACATTCCACTGCTTTGTTGGTCTTCTCTCTGCACTATACAGCTTTATGCTACATCTTGTCTCTTCTGCCAGCATTTTGAGCTGGTAAATCAAGCAGAGATTCAGAGATGTACACAATAACGTGACAACTATCTTCTGTTTTCTCCTTCATTATTGCCAAATAATTTCTAACATTGTATTGGCTTTGTTAATTGTACGAGCAAAATATTCAAGCCACATTAAAAAAAAAAATAAATAAAAGTTTTATTAAATACATCCTCCAATTTTCTATCAAATGCCCCTGCTGGCAGAGTGCATTACTACCCTTGTGTTGCATCCCGAACATTCCAGTGTGCTGAGAGACCAGCATGATTTAATTCAAAAAAGAAACATATTTGTCTCTGTAAATTAGTCACTCAGATATCCAAGGGATAATTACAGTATTAAAAGTCAGGAATTAAATTAGGTAAGCGAAGGACTGGTTTGAGAGGTAGCAGCACTCAGCAACGCCAAGTGCCAGTTCAGGTCAGGAAATTAAAAACACTGTGGTCAGCTGAAACAGAAAGTGGCACGGATAAATGAAGTGGGCTCATAAGTGACTCCTCTAAGGTGCAATCAGATGCTACTGACTGATTTCATCTAGTCAAAGCCTCATAATTTGAAAAGATATATGAGAATGGTATCCCTGGGAACACAAGCCCTTCTGACATGAGAGGTGTGTTATGATTCCTGTTTTGTTTTAATGGCCTCAAAAAGAAAAACATTGTCTAATACCTTTCATCACACCATGGACCTTACTGTTTATATAATTTTCATGCTTGATACACCTGCCATCTGCAAGATCTGAAGATGCCACAACCTAAAGTAAGAAGGCAACAGCTAACTTTGACTATCACCAAAGATTCGCACAGTTCTGTATTGCAAATGTTGTTGTTTGTAACTACAACTAGAACCCCCATGGGCTGGTGAACATATGATACTGTGGAAAATATTAACAACTCCCAAAATATAGGACAAACATTCAAGAATTTTTACCCTTTGCTGTATCCCAAATTGGAAATGGAAGAATATAACCCCACTTCTTTACTCATTCAGAAGGCACTGCCCAGAGGACAGAGCTGGCAGGGCTGTGCAGGCAGCACGTCCCAGAGCAGAGAACCACGTTCTTCTCTCCAGCACCACGTGCTCACAACTGTCACGAGGAATGAGAACCAGCTCATGTCATGAACTTCACCTACAAATCAATAAGAAACTGGCACTATTCCTGGAAATGCAGGCCTAAGTGGTATTTTCTGGAGAGAATGCTCTAAGCAGACAGTTGCTTCAATCTGCAGTCACTGCAGTTTCTAAATGGCTGCGTGGGGTAGGCACTGACAGCCTGAGCAGAGATCTACTTAGGAGGAGACACTTTGGTCTAAGCCACGAGCAGCTGACATCCTGCTGGAGACACTTGTCTGCAGGATCACATGGAACCTGTCTGAGAGCAAGTCAAACCCTCACAGTTCTATTTTTACATGCAAGGATTTCCCTGGCCATTACCTAAGAATGTAAATTAATGGATAGTACATATATCAGCATTGCTTTCCAGCCTGGGGGGGGGAAACCCTTAATGCTTTATATTGCATAGACATTTCTCTTCTGTATAAGGATATAAAGGATTATTATTCTCTTTAAAGGCTGCAAGAAGATGCTCAATTAATTGTCTCACTGATAAATAGTTAATTTTCCTGTGAGAAAACAGTAATCAGGTTATTTGTTAAGCCAGAAAACTCTGGATCATTACAATGAAGATGTAAAATTTTTTTAAGTCAAGTAGCAACCATTAAACAAAGATAGCATGGGCAAAGCAAGAAAACAGGAGATGTAGGTGCTGCTTAGTTCATACGCAGCTCGTTGCTTGGGCTTCATCTGCAGGATTATTTTTCTTACAATACCTTACTCTTCTTTCCAATGACCCTACCTGAAAAACTGCAGCAATGAGATCTCTGACAAGGTCTCAGCTCATATTTAGGATCAGATTTCCAAGCATGGCCAGTGCAGCAGTAGTGGCCACTTCCTCTCTAAATAGTAGTAACTCCACTTTGTACTGGTTATGGCTACAAAGCAGTTCTGGAAGCAGATAGAAGTCACAACCAATTAGTCTGAAGTCTGCATGGCCACTTGCCATGAATAATGTTCCAAACTGATGCCAAGCTCAAGTCTTCAAAATGGTTTAGCAGCATCAGCCCAACACACTACCTAAAGTGAAGAAAGTTGGCTGCCAACAGGGATCAAAAAGCTCCTATTTTCATGAAAAGAGATCAAAACTTTCTATTTACTTTTAAGAAAACAAACTTAATTCACATTACTGACAAAGAGAGTCTGTTAGAAGGAAATCTTGAAAACTTATATGTTGTTTTCCACAAGGTCCACAAATGATCTTCTAGCTCTATTTCTTCATGATTCTGGTGGAAAAATGAAGGGGAGAGAATGGCAGAAGTTACAAGTGAATACATGCACCAAGGAGGTATTTATTGCGGAGTTAAGATACTCTGTCCTATAAGCTTGTGGGGGGAAAAAAAAAAAATCAAAGAGGTGAAAACTCCTTTTGTAAAAACATACAGAATGAGAAGTATTTCCCCATTTTTCTTTAACAATTCCTTTATTTACCTTTGTACTAGCTGTTTAAAAAGCAGCTTGAAAAGCACAACAGCGGTCTGCACATAGCAACAGCAGAAGACAACAGCATCAACATGCGATTGGGCAGTCCAGATTTTACTGCTGGGGACATGATTGCTGGAAACTACCTCTGGGACACCTGGGAACAAGGATGGCCATGAATCTTTAATAAGAACTTCTGCAGCACTTTGAATGCCTACGTATGACTATACATGCAACACAGATTAGTTCTTTTCTGTTTCTTTCTTGCTCTTCATTCAGGGAAAGAGAGAACGCATTTTTAGAAGTAAATGAAAATTGAAAATATTATGGATGTATATTACATATCTTCCTTTTACAATGAAAAAAACATATCTCTTAAATATATTGTTTACCTGGAATTATCTCCTTCTGGAAACTTGGTTACCTATCAGCTATTCCACTCAGAGCTTTTTCTCTGAGATGACAGAAGAAACCACACACTTGACTTATAAAAGTTATTAAAATGAGGTAATTAAAAGCTATACAGACATCTTGGAATATCATCTCCCTGCATTAACACAGACACGCTGCCCAGATGAAAAGTAGAATGATGAAGAGACTCTCAGGCACTTGGTATTACACTTTGCCTCTCAGACCAGCATTAACCTTCTCCTAAATGTCAGCAAATGTCCAGCCCACACAGGACAGGAATGCTGAAAACAAACGAGGGTATATTTTAGTATCTTTTCTTTTCAAGCTTAAATGAATTCTGAAGAAGAAAAAAAGGATGGCTACAACAGCCTGTGGATCATTCTGTGCCACACACATGTCACCTACAGACATGAAGAAAAAGCTTAGTCTATTATCAGTATGTTTAGAACCTAAATTTAATTTGAAATATTTAACTGTACAGTGTTTGATCATAGTGGTAGCACAGCAAAGTCTTGAACAAGAAAAGCAACTTATGCTCACCATGCTTTAGTTCTGACCTGTCATTTCCAACTTTGAGGATGTTATTAGTTTTAAGATGTAATGTAGAACACATATGAGAAGTCACAAGCACACACTGTGTAATGTCGAGTTTTTAAAAATCACATTTCATGGAATTATTATTCGTATTGTAATGATTCTTTTTTAGCTGGAGGACACTTTCCAGTTGCCCAGAGCTGCTCTGGCACATTTAAAAGGCCTGATCATCAATTTCTTTGAATCCTATTGAGACAGAATATTATGAAAGATCAATTTCCTCTTCAAGATACTGTTGTAGTTTTGAAATAAAAATATACAGCAATGAGTGTCAGTGTCTATGCCTAGGTACAAAGGTAGAAAATCCCCCAGGAGGCTGAGGGGAAGCCTACAACTGCAATTACAGAGTGAGAGGGTTACAATTCATAATTGTGTCTAAATACAGAAAAATGTGATTTTTATATACTTGCACTTTTTTTTTTCTTTTTTTTTTCTTTTTTCTTTTTTTTTTTTTTACATTTAAGATTGAAAGCAAATGTTTCCAAATGCTACTAATATAATTATATTTTAGGGTACAGAATTGTGTTTTCCCCTGAAGACATCAGGCAATCTGTCATCACACATTTAGAGAGAGAGTACAATGTAGAGAGATCATTTTTACCATTATGAATGCTTAATTTATGTCATAAAGTTAATTTTAGTTGAATTAACTTTCTAACTTCACATTTCAGTATTACATTAAACCTTACCATGCTGTCTTTAGAAGTTAGAGCAGACTACATATTCAAAAGCAGAAAGAGCTATACAAAATCCATTAATTAAAAAACCTCACTAAAACCAGGCTCCAGCCATCACCAAAGGGATTGTAACCCTTTGTCTGACTTCCAGTCTCCTAATGCTTTATTCTTTTTTATTCACTGACCTTAAGAACTTTTGATGCACAACAATGAGTGTGTACAATCAGACCGAGTCCATTCATTTACAGGGTAATAAATTAATCGTTGATCTAATTAACCATTTGCCAAAATCCCTGGCTGTTACAATGTTATTGCTTGGATACCGTCACTTCAGTCTGTCCAGGCAGTTAATCTCCAAGACACTCGCACTCAGGGAGTTGTCAGGTTGGCATTCTGGCCTCATTAACTCCACTGCCTGGCTTTTCCAACCCCTCTCTGCTTCCCAGTTCCAGGAGTGTCCCCCCTCTGCCTTGACTCTGCTTGGTTCATGTTTAGTTCTGCTGCGTGGTTTCAAGTTTTCAAAAGAAAAACTGCAGCTGAGGGAAGAGGAATGTTTAAAGTTATCCCAGTGAAGTCAGCAATCATCTGGTAACCTGTCCAGGAGGGCAAGTGAAACTGGAACAGCAGCAGCCAACGCAGCCAGCACTGAATCCCCTTCAATCAAGATGCAGATAATACTCATTTCAGAACTTATTAAGAGTGAATGAGGAAGGATTATGAAAGTTTTGTAAAAGCTGGTAAAGCTTTTGTAGATTTATAGTAGCAAAACACTGAGTTTTTCCTAATGAAAAGGTTTATTTCATCTAGGAGACAATATTCAGCATCACTGCAACAATCAGCATGCTCAGATATGCAGCATCAGCAAAATTAATGACAAGAGGGTCACACTTTCCCCTGAGGATACAACAGCTGCTGAAATGCCTCACCGAAGTAATTCAGACTTTATAAATAAAGTCTGGGTTTCTTTCTGAAAAATATGTTCCAGTTTATCCCCCAGATGAGTTCAAGGGAAAGTCTTTAACTTACGCTGCCTCATGGATTAGCTTTGATAATGATACTCTTCATATGCCTTTAGCAGCAAAACCAAAACATCTTATTGTTACTAATGGTAACAATGTGGTCAAAATTCAAGGATGTGGCAGAAATGACCTACTTCTCATCCACGTTACAGCCACACTGATATTTGTGAAGTCAGTACAACATGGACAGATCCACTCTGCTCACTGGTTTCTAAATATTGTTGTGTCTACAATTTGTGTGTATGCAAATTATTGAGAAAAAATGTAGGTCTATGGATAGCAGGTTGTTTCTGCACATCTGATCTTAAAGCACAAGACTCAGTAAGACTGGAATGCCGATCTCTATTAGATTTTGATAGATTTTAAATGATATTTTAAGTTATTCAAAGCATGTTGTGATCTTGACATGTTTGAGAATACTTAGAAACATGGATAAGAATTGGAACTGACAAGCCATGCAAAGAATCTAAGTGGACTGTCATTTTTATTTATAATGCCAAAAAGGACCTCTTCTTATGTTACTGACATCATGATTAGGAAGCCTGCATGTCACCACATCTTTTGTGCTTTAAACAGGTTGCACTGCATCACTGAATGAGCTAAAATTATTGTGCCATACATTTTGGGAAGGTGCAGTAATCCTAACAAGGTAACAAGCCACTACTCCAAGAAGGTACTAATAACAGAAGGTAACGTAAAGAGGTTATAACACCATCAAGTATTGCCTCTAATGACTTACAGAAATCTGTTAATTCACTTTAGTAGTGAACTACTACTGCAAAAAAGCATGTTATTGGATATGTGGTAATAATGCCTTTATGGTTCATATTCACCCAACACCCCAAACACAATTAGAAGCATCAGCCGTCTTCCCCATTACCTTCTGGTTCACACACAGCGATGGGAAAGACTAAAGATGGCTTTAGACAGTAATGCATCCAAATATTTTGCTTTAGGTTTCAAAATAAGTCACTGACAAAGCAAAGGTCTTATATCTATTGAATCCCCCCACTGGAAAAGAAGCCCGAGATACTCTTTCTTTCCTCCAGCTGGGATACTGGGGCACTTTTAACAAGTCCCTTGTTCTTCAAGGTATTTGAGTAACAAACACATCATGCAACATCTTCAGGTGAATTAAAGCAAATAAGTAGAGGAAACGCAACTAATGTAGTAGTCTTAGAGCTGAGGTTTAGTGTGTTTTTCATATGCATTTCGAAAAAGTTTGAGACCTTAGTTAAGAAAAAAGATTGCAAGAGGATCCTAACCAGGCAGAAGATGAATGGGGAATTTTGTCATAAAAAAAATATTTGGCACTGCCAAGCTTTCACTGCTCTGATTCACCTGCCTTCCAAATTTACATATCCTGTTTCTGCTGGTTTTTGCAGGACACCCTCTCCCAGACTCCTGCATTTTTCCAACACTTTTCTCTCTCCTGTTGAGGAGATCTCCTCTCCCTGCCTATGGATTTCTCACCATAACACACCTGTCTCCCCAGCTCACTTTTGGTAACTGCTAATTCATTCACTAGCTCCTATCACCTCCAGCACACCCAGATGGTTCCGTCAGAGCATATCTAGGGACAGCACAGACTCCTGCCTGTGCCACGCTGTTGAGAGAGGAGGTCCAGAGGCAATCTGGCTCCAACAGGAGCTCTTTCAAGCTCCTTCTGACTAGTGGTAGAGACAGCAACAGCGAGAGATGAGTCTGTCTGTGGCTGCGTGCCCCGAGGAGCCGCGCTGAGGCTAGTTTGTCACAACTGTGCACCCAGCTGCAAGAACTGAAGTTCCTGGAAGGGAGGGAGGGGAGCTATTTCTGTAACATGCCACGGCAATCACTACTGATGCATGCAGCATGCCGTCCAAGGAGACGGGAAATTTACTGGAGGATGGTTATTCACATTTAACCCGCCCCTCCCTGCACGCCGTGTGACATTTTCCCTACTGCGAAGGGAAGCTGAACCTGGAGGGCTCAGGGCTGAAGGGGAGGTGGTACCCAGCGCTGCTCCCAGCCCAGTCACACGGGTGGCTGATGCGGTTCCCCGCTGTGGGTCGGGCCAGTGCCAGGGCTGAGCACGAACACCAGGGGCACAGACACACACCCGGGATCAGCCGTGTCCCTGCTCTCACACATGGACAGCACGTTCATGCAGAACACGGGCAGGAGCGGAGCTTGGAGACAAGACAGGCTAAGCTGTGGTGACAACATGCCCTGCTCAGCCAGGCAGAGGCACTGACCTGCTTGCAATTAACTGGTCCTTTTTATCCCCGCTCCTCCCCCTCTTTTTACACCCTCATTCTTTCCCCATTCGTTCGGATCTATCCTTTTCTCCCCGACGATGAACAAGCCACTCCTACATCCTTTTCCCAATTGGTTCCAATTATTTCGCTACACCTATGCCCACGTTTGGTGTTTCTGCTCCCATTATCCCGGTCCTCTCAGCTTTCCACCATCCACAGGCAAAATTACCCAAGTTGTGTTGCACTTGCAAGATTTCACTCCCTCAAAGGTTCCCTCCAGTTATCGGTGAATCTCACTGCCTCCCACTCCCTGTTAATCACCTGTGAAACCCCGAGCTCAGAGCACAGTCTGTACCCAAAGCTGGTATTTCTGATGTTTTGGTATTTCTGATGTCGTTACCGAGGTCATCTTAATCTTATATGTCATTACTGACATGGCTATCTAGGTACTGTTGGTTTGAAAGATTCCCTTTCCTGGAAGGTCCCCCTTGCAATTACCAGTGAAGTTCAGGTATTTCTCATGTCATTCCCCTTTAGTCATCTGTGATATCCGACCCTTCCCCACTGTGGCACACACCTTCCCTCCACCCATTTCTGCTGACATCTCTTTTCACACCCCTCCATGCCTTTAGTTTTCCCTTCCTCTAAATCTGACTATCCTTCCAATTGCTTATCCCACTTATCCATCTGATCTCTCTGCAACTCTGAAGATGGATGTTCAGGGAAAAACTGGATGATTCATTAAATGTAAGCAGATCTGACTTTCCCTTGGATAGGGATGGAGCTATCAGGCTTTTACATATACTTATCCTCCAACAAAGGATAAAGAAATATTGCAATTTGTATTGTTGGTTCTCCCCCTTCAAGTCCAAGAAAAACAGCATCTTAATATAGTCTCCCTCCTCTCTTTTTCCCTCATTAGATTTTTGCCTCTGTTAACAGGAAAACAGTCATCCATAAGATCTCTCTCCAGCAGATGTCAGCTCCTACTTCTTATAATGAGAATTTTGCAATGAAAACAAGCAGAGAAAAGGGGATGATGAAGCAGGGCTCTTCAACGTCAGGAAGATGAAAAGTTTCCCTTCCCATTTACTAGTGGTGTAACAGCTGAGCTCCCATTAGTTTAACTCATGCACTTGGGATTCATTTCTGTGCTACCATTAATCACTTTATCTCTCACTGAGAAAGCAGAAAGGCACACAGGATTCTGCTTTGTGGGATCACGACAAGATTCCCCCAATGGAATAAATTACATAGAAAAGACTAAATAAAGCATAATTATTAACAGAAATTGTCAAAGACTTGTTAATGTTGATAAAATAAGTATGCTCTGATGTTTTGGGCTATTTGTGTGTGGCTAATGCAGTCACACAGGGCAGAGCCAATTCCAGGAATTGTCAAATTAAACCCCTGTGGCCAATATCACCTTTTGCTCTTATCTCAGATCACACACCAGTTGAGTCAGTCCTGTTTCCCAGCTTTCCAATTTCCTGCAACACCAAAACACAATTGCGATCCATTTACACTGCAGAACCACCTGCCAGAGACAAGATTCATTAGCTCTTGCTCTTCCAGCCAGCAGAGATTTCCAGCAGAGCTGTAGCAGGAGCACTGGAGCTCTCCCATCAAACGAGGGTGACTCACTCTAGGGTGAGTCCCTCAGCACTGAGCTGCTGGCCTTGGCCTGCTGAGGAAGCACGACTGTCTGCTCTCTGTGCAATGGCACCTTGTGTCCAGCACAGCCCAGAATCAAGGACCACCCTGCTCACCAATAATCGCTGGCATCCCTGCAGTGAGAACCTAAACTGAAAAATCCCCTCTATCTGTTCGCAATATGTACGGTTCTGCAAGTAAAGAAACAATAATTCAGCACCAACAGAAAAGGTATAGATTAAATCAGTGGAGCAAGAAAGCAATTTTGAATTCCTAAAGAAGGAACTGGGGAAAATGGGTGAATAAATCACACCCTGTTGTCACTGTTATATTTAAGTTAACAGGAGTTGAAGGGGATTCAATTCTGTAGGCCAGTACTTTGCAGAGAAATGTAATTTTGATAGCATTAGATTTTGGGCACTATGACCCTCAAAAGCTGCTTTCCAAAGGATACAGAACACCTGACTTCTCACAATCAGGACACCTTCTTCCCACTTAGGCATCTAAAATCACTTTTTCAAAATCACAACATTCAATATTAAGGCACAGAATATTACTGATCAATTCACTATGTCAACTCAAATTCTAAAGAATATTCATTCATTCGAACTGTTTCTTCACAGTCAAACTGACACTAAAGCCCTTAGTATTTACAGATACCCTTAAGCAATTGCTCTCTCTTTGTTTTCAGTGTAACCATCAAACTAATATTTAAGGGCCAGCGCAGAGTGAGGACTCGCTGTTGTAGACACGGGCAGAGATGAGCCCATTGCAGCAAAGAGCACGAGCCTGAGCAGCCAAAACAGACCAAATAAGGGGAAAAGAACATGAACACAAAGCAAACTGATCAGGGATTTATCCTTGTTTCTTTGGGAGAAATGAGAGATTAGCCAGCCAGGATAAGCCAAACAACGAGAACTGAAGGAGGACATTGATGCTAAAAGACAATGATAGAGGAAGTAAGATGGGCAAGTGTGAGGAAAACACACAGGACAAGGAATCTTAGACTGGGAAAGCAGGAGACAGAAATTATTAGATCATGTGATCAACTGCCACAGAGCAGAGCACACCTAAACAGAGCCCAGGAAAGATACTCCAAGTCCAAAAGCTCCTGCTTTGCCTGATCTCACATAATCCAATCCACTCATGTGATGTAGGAATATAGAGTTGAGCAAATATCCAACTTCACATGGAACACCTTTACCTCAGCTCAGAGCTGCCTGTTTTTCAAACCAATTTTTAACACTGTATACACTCCAAAGCTAAATTTATCTCAGCCCAACCCCTCCATGGTGCTCAAGCCTTAGTTTTATAGGGGTGTCCAGCTTTTATATTTTTCAATATAAATATTCAATATAATTCAATATAAATATAAGGGTAGCAGGTTCTTGTAATTATTAGTTTAGTGATACAGCACTTGAAAAATAAAACAACATAACACTAAGCAATGTCATTTATTGTTGTGTAAAGTATGTCTAGGCCACTATTACTTATTTTAAAAACCACCTCTAGGTTGGCTTTCTGTTCCTTTTCAAATTTCCCTCCTGCTTTCCACAAGCAAATCTCTGTATGTTGGCCAATATCCTCCGTTTTCATTGATCTGCACATCTGCATGACAACTGAATGTACCAGAGATGTTGTGTTGTACATCTGTTGAATAATTTCTGTTCTCCCTATGATCCCTACAACTGGTTTTACTTTCACAAATGGCAGACTGAAAAAGTGTGGAAATCCTGAGTAAATGTGTAAATATTCAAGAATATGCTCTTTAACTTCCAGCAATCAAAGTGTTTGTCACCTCCAAACAGATCAAACAGGAGTCAGATGAAGAAAAAACAAGATTATCTGAAAACTGGAACTGCGTAAGCTTGTTTTGATTTTTCTCTGCCTGTGTAGTCCCATAAATTATGCTTCAATCATATCTGCAAGAGTATCCTCACAGCTATGATAATTAAAAACATTCATGAATGTGCCCTGGGAATTTAAGAGTTATTAAAATACAAAGTGGCTCACATGAAAATCCTGAGAAGCAACTTTTTAGGAATCACAAGTTTGTAGGACAATGAGCAGGCACAGGAAAAGAGCAGACAAGCATTCCATGAATTTGTTTCTCTCTAGAGCTCAGGCCATAACCTCGACCATTGAGTAGCGTGTGTCCTACCAGTGCACTGCCTGCTGAAATCCCTTTGAACATTTTAAGTTTCTCATGCTCTTTCCAGTGCCCTCAAAGATATTCTGTCATTTCCTTGTTTAATGTTTTAACTCAGAGATTTCTCTGCAGCGGTTTAATAGAACAGTACAATCATTGCAATTTTTTCCCCTAAAAAATGGCTTATGGTAAATATTTTATAGTGTTTTCCTTAAAAAAAAAAAAAAAAAAAGTTATGAGTAAGTTTCTGTAGCCACTTTCTAGATCTTGAAGAAGAAGTAAGAGAAGTATGGAAGAAATACCATGTAATTTGTTTATTTAACATAAATAGCAAGCTGAGCTGAAGCTTAGACCATTTTATATTTTGGGAATTGATAAAGAACAATTTTGCTTTAAAAGACGAAGGCAGAGACAGAAATCATAAGGTTTCATTGTAAGAATTTTCCATTGTTGTTGGAGTGGGAGGAGGGAAACCAGACTTAAACTGACTGAAGCTGAACATGGAAAGAAGGGGTGAGAAGAACTCAGGGTAAAAAAAAGAAAAAAAACCCAAAACCAAACAACTGCTTCTTTTTGTTTCCACTACACCACATTTCTTTCAAATCAAAGTTCTTCTGTCTAAGCCTCAAAAAAGCTGGTTTTCTCAAAGCTACCCAAATTCCCTGCCTGATTTCTGTGGGAGGCTCAGACAAAACCAAAGCATTCCTAGGGAACAATACAACTTCAAGGATGCAGTGTTTTCCAACAGAAAGACAATATTTCCAGAAATTATGAACACTTTAAATATCAACACTGGTGTTGGTTCAACTACTTAGATTAACATTTCAGTCAACACTTCTGAATATTGTTATATAAATTCATTTTCCTGCTATTCCCATAGCTTTGAGGATTTGAACTTAAAAATTAATTTCTGCTCATATTAAAAAGTGTTTCAGACTTCCAGTTAAAAACCTCAAAGGAGAAGGCAAATAAAGAAATCTCCCTGCTAAACTTATTGCATATTTAAAATCTTGTGGGTTTGTTGGGGTTTTTCATACCTTAGTGCTGGAAAATGGAAATGGCAACTCATTTTAAGGTCCAGCAGAGAAGCAGTGGCTATGTGTACACTGTCATATACCTGTAACAGTAAAGGTTTTATACAGAATACCCAAAAATAACTAGGCAAATCTCTCTACCTCCAGTAAGCTTAGTGCCTATGCCTCATTTTATTAAGATAACAGTTTTGCCCTCCTTCCTCTCAGCTCTTTTTTTTTTTTTTTTTTTTATGTACTGCCTCTTTCTTTATGTTTCCTCAGGTTTTAGAGGCTATTTTTTTGTTCACTCTTGTCTCAGCACTGGGAGTTTTATTATGCCTTAAAGGAGTATAAATAAAGCTATTCAAAACCCCATGCATTTTTCTCTTCCTAAATCTCAAGGTGAAACGTATTTTCAGACTAGGTTTGTCCTTCGTGTCTCCTATTGTTTGCATATGCAAATTTCTATGCAGATCAAAAGTTTGACACATTCTAGAGCTTCGAGTTCACCATCACAAGACAAAACATATTGATGTATGACTGAAAGTGGCGTGCTCAGTTTTCACCCCATGTGAAAAGGGTGTGGAAAAAGCCACAGCTCCAACATACTGGGCTAGAGACAGGTGAAGGGAAGGCAAAATTTTGGTTCATGATTGCTGAATAGAAACTGGATGAGAAAATAGGCTTCCCCCCCGCCCCCCTTCCAGAGACCACCTGAGAACTTCAGCTTACGAAAACAAACCATTCAAATAACCTATTTTCCATGACTGTTCTGAAGTCATGCTTCTTTGATAAGAAAGAACTGCTTAACTACCACAGAAATTAGTGGTTTGAAACATGGGTGTACCCAATAAAAGTATAACAAAACACCATATTACACCAAATCGAAAATTACCTCAGTTTACAAGGATGAGGCAACAAAAAGCTGCCCTTCTGGATTGCTTTGTCAGAGTCCTGTTGCCATTTCCAGAAGCCCCACGTCTGCAAACCAACACAGTGTGTCTTAGTTCAGTTTGGCCACTACAGATCTTGAAATTTTTAGAATTATCTAGCATTAGATTGGCCAACAAATATGGAGAGGGGCATTGCTTACTCACTGTCAGTAACTGAGGGTAAGTTCCAGGCCCCCTGGGAAGTTGTTTCTGTATTTTCCCTTGCTTCTCCCTTTTTACTCCCTAGATTTCTTCTCTGTCTGCTTTCCTTAATTCCTGATGTTTTCCTGGTGCTTTATCATTTTACACCAAAAAAATCAAGGCTTTTACAAGTCACCTATTAGGAATTTTCCTACTTTTTTTCTTTTTTTCAGACATAGAAAAACACAAATACAAGAGTTCTTCAAAGAGTGATTCTTATTTGCCATCATATGAAGTAGAAGCTAATGACTTTGAAAATCATTTGTTCTAATTCTTTTGGGGGTGCAGAGGGACATAACCAAATTAAGAATGGCCTATAAAATGGTTCATCCTTCTTTCTTCTAAAGAGAATTTTTCCATGAGCCTGTCTGTGAGCTGAATCTTTCAGAAATCAAGCATCAAGAATTCTTTTATGTAAAAGACTACGCATTAATTCAAGGCACACAATGTCTACACTGAGGAAAGACAGTGGTCAGATGAAGGTGAAGATTTGATATTTAAAGGCTGCTAAAGCCAGAAAAGAGGGAAACTCCTTACAGTAGAGAAACATCTCACAAGTAAAGACAGAAGAACTTGTGGGTATTTGCAAGTTCTGCAAAGGCTTCTAAAGCTGAGGTGTAAGCTGGGACACAGACTGAACCTCAGAGTTGCGGGTTTGGAGTTTTTCATGTTTTGGTTTTGTTTGTTTGCTTGTTTTTTAATGTACTCAGACTGCAGGGACAGCAAAGCTTTGCCAACCTTTAATTCCACAGATAAACGTGATAAACAGCTGTCATCTTAAAAGGTGTTTTCTGCCCTCTGCGTGCCCCTTCTTTGGCCTTCCCCTGAGAATACAGAGCCAGAGGTAAAGCACTACAGTCCTGGATTGACAACCCTGGGGATCAGGAGACTGAAGTTTTCCCAAACAGGGAAAAACCTGTGCAGACACAGCAAGGCACAGCCCCCTCTCCACTCCCCTTCTTCAATTTGAGACCAGCCTGAGATCTCAGTAGAGCTGTTTCCAGCTATCAGGATAGCAAAATATTTATAAAGTTAATTTTGGGTGCTCATGTTAGGATACCATCCAGAGTCTGACACTTCTTGAGAAAACTGAGTCACATCAAATCACTGATCTGTAGCAGAAACTATATTTAAAACATATGTTCCTACCATAAAGTGCCGGTTTTATTTCAGTAAGAGACGAATCTGGAGCTGTCTGCATCGCATAAAGAACTACCAATATTGCCATATGCATATTCTAAAGATTTGGTTCTGAAAGCTGCCTGTAACTTCTGAAGGAAACACTGCTTTTGGTCTCCTAACTGAAGTACAATAGCACCAACTGCTGCTGTCTCAACCAGTGACTGCGAGATCTTATTACTATAAAAGCAGGAACTACTTCCCAGCACAAAAGCTCATTCACCTCATGAATCAGCTGCAACCCATCTTGGGCCTGAGCTGCCAACGAAGCTCTTTGATCTCTGTTCAGCTGCAAACCTCCCCTGATCTGAGTAATAAGACAGAAACCACACTGGGGAGGGGGAGACCCAGATAAAACATCTTCCCAGTTATAAAACAAGAGCAGAAAACATCTCCCCCAGAAAAGTCACCGAGGAAGTATTTCCTTCGTGCAATTAGATATTATTAAAGAACTCCTCTGCCGTCCTCCAGCTTTGAAATGGCCTTTCCAGATGCTCTGTATCTCCACCACGTTTCTGTGCCTGTCCTGCCTCCTTTGACATGTGCAAGGCAGAGATGCAGGGAGGAACCCCAAGCAGGCTTCAGGGGGAACAAAAAAAGAGCTGCTGGAGCCGAGTGCTTTTAACAGCTGCATTTATCAAATGCTTTGAAGGGTTTGACTTGCACTCCTTTCTTGAAGTCTCTAACAGATTATTTGGGAAAGGAGGAAATTTTTACAGAGAAAAAACCATTCCATTCTTATGCTCTATTCTTATTTGTAGAAATCTTCCTTCACACATGATGTCATTGCATCAATAAAATAGAGCAGATTGCATGGGCATATTCTTTAATAATTTGGAGATAAAAGTAATGGAGCAATTATAAGGTGACATACACCTGTAAAGAACCCTGATACTCAATACTAATAGCTGATAATACTCAACGTTGGTAAGAGCTTAAACGTTATTCATAATTTCTGGTTGCCTCTGAAGTACAGCACACGAGGACCTTATCACTTCACAAAATCTTTCTTCTGGTCAGAGGTAATTGGCAGTTTTGGAAGCGTGATTATGTCCTCTAATCTGTGCTACAATTTGATAATTGCAGATTGGTTTCTTTTCTGCATTAGGAGAACTACGGAATTCCAGAGCACTGAAACTCTCAAATGCTGCTTTTGAACAATTAGAAATATGTAACAAAATACTTGTGCAAAGCTCAGGGAGGAAATTTTAAACTATTATATATGAAGGCATCAGATTGTTAATAAATGCAAATATAGTGATGACATCTGCTAGTACCATTTGGAAAGACAACACACCTGATTTTCACCTCTAACACTTCTAACTTTAAAAACTAAGCAAACCATGGTCAGGTGCCAGCTGTAACCCACAGGCTAATGCCTGGAATCAAAACCAGTGTCCCAAGATAAAGGGCTCTTTAGCTGATAATGTGCTCTGGAAAGCCAAATAATGGCCCTTCCATCTGCAGTGTATGTCTGTACACCTTATGCCACCTTCCCACACAGGAATGCATTTCATTTTGCTTCACTGCATTTCCCTATCGAGATTGTCTTAATCAAGTGAGCAAACTGACCTGGTTCAACATCTTTCAGGGGCAAGACATTTTCAACAACTGTTATTTTTAGCATGTGGAAACCTGCTCCACTAAATTTCCTTCCAGCATTGTCCAAATAAACCCTCCTGATTATGCAAATGGTTCATATGTTCTGCTTTTTCCTTTTCTGAGCTACTTCGATAGCAAATGACATTCTTGTGACAGTTAGAGCAGATTGTATTTTCTGCTACAGTAAGGCAAATCTCTCAATCTCTCTGGTACAGTAAAGCAAACCATTCTAAATATGATTGCTTTTTAAGGCTAGAAGAGGCTACGATGATCACCCAGCTTCCCACAGAATAAATCAGAGGACTTCATCCTGTAATTCCTGTCTCTAACTCATCTCTAAAACTCATTATTCCCTGTGCATCTCGAAGAGTCTTCTTTAGGCAACTTTCTTTTGACTTTAAGCAACAGTTTACATATCAATTTTTGCACTGTAAGCAAGAATCCTACAACCTCTTATTCATCAGACAGAGCACGTTGTAAGCAAGAGTTGAAGGACTGCCCCAACAGCATTAAAAAAGTTCTTTATACCTTAACAGCAGCAAAAAGCCTCCTGAAAGCCTTGAGTTTACCCTGACTAGTTCCTTTAATGGTAGGAAAGGGAATGCTTCTCAGGAGGTTCATGGCCTCGCCTGAGTTCTGATGGAATGTGCCACAAAGACAAGAGGAGGTTCTATTTGGCAGCCGTGCTGCAGGCTGGCACAATCTGCTGTGTGCTTCAAATCTGCTGTGTGACATGGCCACAACTTGGGACTAATCAACCAGGAACACAGCAGTTGTCTAAAATAGCTATTTCTGTAAGAGAAAGCCTTCCTGACCCCACCTCGTATGAAGAACTGTGTATCAAAGACATTATCTGTGGAAAAGGCAGCAAATTAATTTTTTTTTTTTTGAGTAATCTGGAAAACCAGAGGGATACCAAAGCACAAAAACAACCCCATGAAGATATTTCATCAGAAGAGATTAAAATACCTTGCTAGAGGTGATAGTGATGGGGAAAGAAACATTAAGAAAAGTGCAATAGCAAGGTAAGCAAATAAGCGACCAGTGGTTAAAATGAAGGCCCAGCAAGTACAGTCAGACCAAGTTCCCTCAAAAGACAGCCCTGGTAGAGCTATCTTTACTATCAACCTTCTCGGGAATTGTGAAAAAGGGTGAAAAACAGATGCTTCCTGAAATTGGTAAGCTGATAGGTAACAGAGCTCTATTAAATTTCGCTTGGCATACAACGGAGAAATTTGAACTTGCTAAACTTAATTAATCCAGAACATTCAGTACTCAGTTCCACTAATGAGAAAGCTGGAAACCTGCTTCACTGAGTGAGGTAAATGCATCTCAGGGGTCTTTTTACTGTTAGTGAAAAGAACCTTTACTGATGAGGAGCAATAACATTGAGAAAAAAATTGATTCTGTGAGACAAACCACAGTGAGGCCAGATCAATGAAACTTCAAAAAACTCTGAGATTCGGGAGCAGAAAATAAGATCTCAGAAGGCTCATAAGATACATAAAACTACCCGGACAACAGAATTTTGCCCTATGTCTCACCCTAACCATCAAAGCCACTTTTGGTCCTGCCTCAGTCAATATTCTCCATGTGAGGGGAAGAAGGAACATACCCTAAATTAAACTATGAAGATAACAGGCAGAGGCTACTGACTACCAGGCCTCAGGTCTAAAAAAATCAGATTACCCTGTTACCCTGCCAGAGACAGAGAGAAGCTTCCCAGAATAACTTGAAACAGGAAAAAAACACATTTTAAACTGACTTAATTCATTCACCACTGGTCAGAGGGTCAAGGAAGGAAACTAATAGGCAGACAGGTTGTTTTGATAATGGCAGGGAAAAAATATAGCTAACACTTGAAGGAAAGGCAGTAATAAATACATTTTTCCACAAGAAAACCCCAAACAAAACCGAAATAACCAGAGCAAAACCAAAAACAAACAAAAACAACAAAAGCCCACAAAACCACAAAACAGAAACAACAACAAACAAACAAAAACCCAAACAAACAAACAAAAAAAAACCACACACAAAAAACACCAACCAAACCACTGTTACGGGTACAGGCTTTTATGTAAGGTACATTACAAAAAATAACTTTACCCATCTGGATCTGAAAAAGATACAAAGCCTGCCTTGTGCTTTTCTGCATAAGCTGAGATAGGTGCGAATTAAGCAATGCTGCTAATTGGGAGGGGAAACAATCAGCAAATAAACCTGACTGTTAATATTTACATGGGAAAATCATCCTGGCCATTATTAGAAGATTGCTCAGAACAACATTTAAACACCACCATCTTCTGCTCATTATAAACCGACTGATTAAACTGAGGAGACGACCAAAACCTACCTCTTGGCTCTGCCTGCCAGTGCCGCCCACTCCCCGGCCAGGTACCTCACCCTCACGGAGCATGGAGGGCAAAAACAACCTTTCTCTTGTTAAAAACGCTGGGGGGACTTGCAGGGTCAGTGGGTTGTGAAAGGGGGGGGGACTTGCAGGGTCAGTGGGTTGTGAAAGGGGGGACGAGCCAGGGCTGGGCTGCAGCCCCTGGGGAAGGGTCATGAGGTGCAGGGGTGGGGAGAGGCCCCTGAGGGGTGTGGGAGGGTCCTGAGGCACCTGAGGCAGGCGGGTCCTGAGGCACCTGTGCCAGGCCTTTCCCACTCTATGGGCATGGAAGCCCCTGGCACAGTAAGGACCATCAGCCCGTGACTGACTTTAGATACTTTCATCTAAAGGCAGGTATTTGACTGACGGGGTCAGTCAAATCTTGAACGGCGGATGGTGCGTGTGTAGATAAAGGGACGATCAGGGGCCTTGCGACACCGTGAGGTAGCAAGGAGACAACCCAGGAGATTTGTGGGCTCGTGGAAAAGTCCAGGTCCTTGGAGAACCCCCCAGGTCCAACCTCCTCTTAAAACCAGGGCCACAGACCAGGTCACCCAGAGCCCATTAAGCCAAATCTGGTGTATTTCCAGTGAGGAAAGAAGCTTCTACCACTTTGTGGGCGACCAGTTCCTGTGCTGAATTGCTCTAATGAAGACTTTTTTTTCCTTTTCTTCAGTCCAGACAGAGATGCCCCTGAAGAAGCTTGTCCCTGTTGCCTCTTGTTCTGTCACCATGCATCCCTGTGAAGAAAGAACCAGTCCCTTCTTCAGCCTTTAGATACTGGAAAACACAGTAGGATCTCCCCTGAGCTTTTAAAAAAAAAAGATTTAATTTCTCTTCTAGTGATGAAATAAAAACCACTGAAATCAGATGGAGAGTCAACACAGGAGAAACATACTCCATAAACAAACAAAAACAAACAAACCCAAACAAATTGCATTTTTTCCGGAGAAAAAACTAACACAAAACATACGTGTGCCCCTGAAAAGTAAAAACAAAGTAATCTGTTTACACTGAACCATCTACATATACAACCTCCATTTTAAAAATAGTTTTATACAACACAGAAGTTCCCAAAAGGATTAAGTTAGCAGGGCTTACATTAGCTTCAAGGAAACCCTCCAAAACTCAAGATGAAGGCTATTAGGTTAGTAATAGGAGTAGTTTTTGGCAAAAAAACTACCTTTTCACTTACCCTGACGACTTAAGATCCTTCCAGAATTAACAGCAGCAAGAAACTAAGTTTCCTGGATTTTTTTTTTCAGAAATGTGTGTTGCTTATTTGTGACCATTTTATGCAGAATCCAGAGTAACCTCAAGGGGTGCACCTACACCTACACTAGTGCTGCAGTTTGGATGAAGAACATGTTCCCACAGAAAACCTGAATGTTCTCTGCTTAGTTTGCTTGCACTCTCTGTTACACACCATGTAGACTTTCCACATCTAATTTAAGATAAACTTACTTTAATACTGGAAATACTTGATCTAGAATCATTAATTTGCTTTCCCCTTGCTCTTTTTCAAGCATAATAGTCAAAAAGACATCTGTGGAAAATTACAGGAAAATCATATTAGCTCTGCATGACACAAATAATTATATTAGAGTTTGCACTTTACCCTGTACATTCAGTAAATCAGGTATATCATTCTGTTGAAGGATGCACATTTTACAACAAATAATTGGAGTTAAAAGGGGTGTAACAGGAAGGTAGAAATTAATAGCACAGAATTTCTTTGTAAAGGGCACAAGGCATGCCATTTAGAAGTGTAAGTCAACAGCAATCATTCATACTCTGCAGCAGACAGAATTTTTGCCTTGCAGGCACATATGATATGATGTTTGGACTTACTACCTTCACATGAAAGCAAAGAAGCTATCAAACACCAGTGTCATTGGGCAAAAGCAATGAATTTCCACAAAATGTAAGGATTCCAAGTAATCCATCTCAAAATGAGTGCTTTACAATATCATTTATATCAACCATGCTACGGCATTGCTGATGCAAAAAGAATGCAGCCCCATTCAGGCAGCTGCTTTCCAACACAGATGTGGGCCTACAGCTTTTTCCTAACTTCAAAATATTTGATTAAATTTTTTACACTGTTATCAATTTCCAATAGCAGAAAAGCTGCTGTCTTTTGCAGTTATTAGCTACAAACTCAGCTAATGTAAGGGCCATGCCAATTTACCTCATGACCTAAATTAGGTTTTGCAGGGTCAGCTAGCTTACCCAGGGAGAAAGATGCCATAATTAGCTGAGTCAGGAGACTACTTCATTAAGATTGTTTAAGTTGCACATTCTAATAAAGGAAACGACACAATGGAAAAAAAAAAAGGTATCTTTTTTTTTTTTTTTTAGCACGTAAATCTGAACCTAAAAGTTCCCATATAGACTTTTTCTGGCAGATTATAGAGAATCTACTTATCACTTCATCTAACCTCCAGAGCATAACACCACAGCAAAATAATAAATGATAAATCACGATTGCCTGTGGGCACTGTAGAAATACAACTCCTTTGATGGTCCTGAACCTCCTCACCTTATCATCACTTTATGACACAGCAGAACCCCCGTTTCTCTGTCCTGATGCTGAAAGCTTCAAGGTTATTGCTGGTTTTTAAGGAGTCTTTCAGTCTGCAGACAGTGCCATACACTGCATTGCTAAGTGTGGTATGGAACATTAAGAGCTGCATTAAAGAAAAAGAGGCATTTATTGTTGCATTTCAGATATAAACTTCATCTCATGTTTTATTACTGAAGAAAAATTTTTAACGTGGATATGACACGGCCAATGACTGTTTACAAGGTTACCCATACAGTTCTGGTCAGCTGAGTTATTTCTGCAGGAATGGAAAGCAGGCAGGTACTGCAATATGATGCAAAGAGGGGAGACTGAGAGCAGAACAATGGACAGGGGGTGAGAAAACCTGGTTATGGGGCTGAGGAAGTGTGGGAAAATGATGACTTCTTCAGCATTTGGGTTGCTGTGCCCTCTAAATGCCACTACTAAGGAATGACCATAATCCACTTATCTTGCCATTTTCCAGTTACACAACTCTTCCCAGATGCACTACCATCTGCACTGGACATAATTCCTGTTTCAAAAGATACTGTTTATTTAAAGGAGCTAAAAATTAGAAAATATTTACACCCATCCCCTCCCCTGATCTGACTGATGACACATCTGAAGGTATTAATCCCAAAAATAACAGTACAAATCACGATTCCACAGGAGAAACATTAAAAAAATATGTTGTACAAAGAATTGTTGGGCCTGTGATGGCAAATCTATCACCCTTTTGACTTGCAGACTGCAACAAATGAGAACGTTTTGAGGACACCTTGTGCGACATTTCAGGATCATCTAATACAAAATGGGTAAACCCCTGATATATTCCATGCATTCCAAAGATTTCTGGCAGATTTTATTCTCCTGAAGCTCTCAAAGGCTATTTATTGCTTTTGGGAATGGCTAGAGAACATATCCGCCTTCAGTCTGCACCAGTGTAAAAATAAGCCTCCTGAGAGGCAAATGACTAAATGCAGAGTCCTCTTTACCCACAACTTCTCATGTAACTTAGTTACTGTATTGATTACTGTCTCACATTGTATGGTCAACTGTCAAGTGGGTTCTGAAAAGGCTTTCAACATATGGAGAACTCCACACTTTAATTCTGATACATTACAAAAGTAATAGTGTAAAAAAAAGACAATGTGACTCAGGATGGATGCACAGTTCTCAGAGGAACAGTAATCTGAATGTATATGCATATAAACACAAAATCAACTGTAATTCTGTACTTAATTTTGTACTTACGTGATCAAACAGCTGCCTTGATATCTGGGAGAAAGAAAAGGCTGGATGAACAGACCAACAGGTCAAAGCCAGACAAAACAAGACTAGAAGTGAAAAATCACTCAAATTCAAGAGGGATTTTACACCAAGTGAGTTTGTGGATCACTCAATCTGATAAAGGTAAAACAAGATTATTGGGAACACAATTTATGGTGTTAATCCACTGAACACAGAATAAATTTGTTCTATACAGACTTCACAACGAGTAGTTGGAAATGCTCTTCAGTGTAGTAATTTCAGTTCAGTAAGCTTGTCCATGTGTAGGTTTGTTGTGGGGGGTTGTTTGTTTTGGTTTTGTTGCTGTTTATTTGTTTGTTTGGGGTTGCGTAGGGTTTTTTTGATGGGGTTTTTCCTCATCTTTAATCCCATTATTCCCTTTTTAGCAACTTTTCAGCAACCAGACTAATTGCTTCCACTGTGCATAAAAACAAATGCTCTGTCATACAAGTTTTATGACAGAATAAAAAGATGTCCTCTCTCCAGTGGAACTTGCAGCCTAAGTTTCACACAAGATGCAACAAGTGAATTTAAACAAAGTCAGGTCAATGAGTGCCTGAAAACCCCTACCCTACAAAGTGCAGTACAAAGATAGGAGAGCCTGAAAAAATTCCATCTTCCACTCTAACACCAGTGTTCTGCACAGATCCTCAGCAGTCATGCTTCCCCTAAGAACGGCTAAATAATTCCATTCCCTGCATTTGGGTTTGAGATGTCCCACTGCACACAAAGAAGCAGCAGGCAAGGTGCTGTTCAGCAACACTGACTTCCTGTGACCTTCTGAACTTTTTAAATTTGCATGCTACAAACAAATACCGATAATTCACAGCCCTGGAAAACAATCAGATCCACAGTTTGTGCTCTTGGATTAGTATCAGTTGCTGTGGTCTCCTCACAATTCTTACTAAACGGTTAACAGCTCTGGAAAACAAAATTTTTTTTATTTTCTCCACTGCTCTCATAATTTTCTAAATTTGGTATGTCTCTCAAAATCAGTAACAAAGAAAACTAGTGCTGTGCTCCTCGAATCATCTGCCAGCTGTGAACAAAGCTGTCAGGTAATTAAGTGTTTAAATTTCACCCAGTCTCAGGTTAAGAACGACTCAACTCAGATCTTGGGATAATCGTTCTGCACCTCATACTTACCTGTGATAACAGGGAGAATTCTACAGTTAGAGGTCCCTGGAGAATAACCAGAGACATACTAGTAATTAAGGAAATACTAACAACAAATATACCTTCAGTACTTTTATGTTCAAGACCTCAAAGCTTCATTACAACAGGTCAATATTAAACTAGAATAAAGTATGATGTAGCATTGACTGGGTCACAATTGCATTTTTTTTTAAGTTTGTAATCAACTCCAAGACTTAACAGGGAGAAACTTGAGCTTCTTGTGCTTCCACTGCACTGTCTGTGCACTGATGGGGCAGAGGATTAATCCATAGCTGTGTGCCTACCTAGAAACATTGTGGGTTAGGGAACAGTCCCAGACTGGGAGAAACAAGTCAGGCAAGAGGGTAAGGGGTTGGATGGGTCTCTGGAGAGGACTTCAAGAGGGCAGGATCAAGTGAAAAATTAGAAACCGCAGCTAAAGATTTACCTCTGACAGTTTTCAGTGATGCATGCAGGAACCTCGTGAAGCAAGTAAACAGTTTTTCTGAATATGAAATATACCAAAGGAATTTACAGATGCAAATAAAAACCATAAACCAAGATATTTCTAACAGGTTTATGTACCACCTCCTATCTTTCATTTTACATGTGAACTCGCCTCTGCAATAAAGTTTAAAACATTTGAGATTGTTCTTTGCATTCCATTCTTATTAAAAAATTTAAAAACTTTTGTTTAAAGAAAAATTATCACAGTAAATCAGTCTGGATTGGGCCTGCCACAATGTACCACCTATGAACGGATTTTGCTGGATTAAATCTCATTATTCTCAGACCTACCCTCAGTGATACCATCACCACTGAGAATGATGATCTACAGCAAAGTCAACGAAAGCTGAGCCATCGCTGTATATTCTGAGTTGGAAGGGACACACAGGGATCATGCAGTGTTATCCTCTGGATCACAGTTCCATTAAGAAACCATTTTTATTCTCACTAAGTGCCCGAGCTCTACTTAAACAACATCACACTCAGTGATCTGTTTTCTGTCACTGCCTCAGAATCCTCATATCATGTAAACAGTCTCGGCGTAAAACCAAACCAAAGATGGAAAACTGCACAAGTGTGACTGAAGTCTGGAACTGTTCAGAAGGGAAAGCACAACTACCCCTATCTTCACCAAATCAGTGGAGTTACAAACGAGCTACTCAGACCGTGACATTAGGAGATTTCGAGTTTGTGGCACATTTTTCCACAGATTAGCTGAACTGTAACCTACTTGGCCAGCAGTTTCTTCAGGCAGGGGTTTTAATTTTTCATGAACACATTGCTCTAATAAAGTACTTGGCATTAGTTATGGCCTTAGAATTAAAATGCATTCATGACATTAAATTTTAAAACCACTAAGCCATTAATTTTGATCAGCTTTCCTTTTTTTTTTTTTTGTATCGTGTTTGCAAGAATTAGCAACTAAGTGCATATTTCACCAGCAAAAGAATAAAAGCTGTACTAATAAAACTTACTTTCGCACGTCTGCCAACTGCAGAGCCAATGAAAGCCAAAACCGAATTTGCTGTTCCAGTAAAGGCTGATCTGTCAAATATAACGTAATAGTTTAACTTATGATCAAGGGCAACTTAGTACACAATTAGCAATCTACATTTTTGTTCTGTATTCAGAAATTAAGAGGTTTACAGCATTGCACAACAGTTCCATAAATTGTCTAGCTCAAGCACTGACTTTAGTACCTATTTGTGAAACCATCTTCCTTTCAAAATTTCCAGGTAATAGCTAAATAGCTGAGCTTCCTCAGCTGAGGATGCTGATCTGCAATTTCTTCAGGTATGCAAGTCCCTGCAGTTGCCCTACTTTACCTTATAAAAAAATTCCCCTCTTGTCTGCTTTGTTCAGGCTAACATTCAAAAGCTCAGATAGTGTAAATCACAGGTGTTTTAGTTTTTAATATAAAATCATTACTTCAGATACATCTGCTGGCCCCACTAACCTTGTTACTAAAAGAAATAATCACCTGCTGACAGTTTGGGAGCCCAACAGCAGACTTCAAACCAAGTTTTCAGCTTGTTTTATCTCTTTTCATCTCATTCATCCTACACTCATGCAACAGTGTAGTCGTATGACACTTAAGATGTTTAACAGAAACAGCCAATTTGATACCCAATTCCCAAGGTAGCATCATCCTACTACTCAATAAACTACAGTCAGTGCAGTTACAGTTATACATTTTAATTGAGTACAATTTACACACTTTATACACCTCTAAGTAGTGCATCCAATTTGCTCAGCCATAAGAATGCAGCTCACTAAAACAGATGTCTGATCCTCCAGCTTCCCCAGCTCTTAGTACCCGTTTTCTTTATTACTCTACATTAACTCGTAGATAAATTAAGCATAACATAAGTGCCTAAAATTCCAGCTGTGTTGCAAAACGCTGCTGTAAGGCTAAATTTCTAAGTCCAAGTAGTTTCATAATCTATGTGCAGTTATTTATGAAGGCAGCAGGAATGCTTTTTCTGACAGCCTAATTAAACTTCCAATAATGTCAGCAGGAATCTGATTGCAAAATGGCTCATTTTATAAACATCACTGCTTTTATGACTGACAAAAATATACACGATCAGGTGCCGACTCCTTCACAAATACATCTTTTATAACTCGCGTCGCAAACTGCTTGAAGTACAAAATTCTGAGATGTTAAAGGTCCAAGCCCAACCCATAAAAACCAGCACAGTTCATACGAGGATTTCCTGGATGTTGTTGCTCTTCTGGCAGTTTCACACCCCTGTAACGTCACTGATTTCAGAGGCATTACACCCAATATACACACAAATTTACATCCAAATCAAGCATCACCTGTATGGCTCCATGTTTTCAATGCATGTGCAATCCCAGATCCAATACTGGATCTGGGATTGCACATGCATTGAAAACACGAGTGAAATACAGGACAAAGGTAACTGAACCTTGCAGGCCCACCCTGTGGCCTGTATGTCCCAGTGCAAGTGAGCAAACATTTCTTCAGAATTTGCTTTTCAAGTTTGCTGCCCACTGCAGAAGTCTCCTGAAAACTGCACAGGCCATGATGCACTGACTAAGTTCAAAAAAAAATTACATTTCTAATCGGAAATGTTCAAGTTAAAAACTGCAGACATGATATCCCACTATTCAATGAAGTAACGAACCATAAACTGAACCACTTCCTAATGGTAGCAACTGCTGTGTTGGTGGCCATTACAGCTTTGCTAGTTATAGTACAGATTAAAACCAAGAACTCAAATGTTTTAGTCCACTCCAGCATGACAATGATACATTTATAAGCTTAAATATAGGGAAAATACAGTAACTCCCCACACAAATAGCAGACGTTCTGGTAGTTGTTTAGTGCCTCCTCTTCTCAGTCACTATGCAGAAACCATTAAAAAATCCAGTGTCAGCTGCTTCTGATCTTGGGAGTCACTGGGGTTGTTGTCTGGCAGTTCTGAGTTCTCAAATTTCCATCAAGACCATTTAAAATACAGCAGATCAGCAGCATAGAAGGGGTGGAAACATACAATTAAAAGTCAGACCTCACAGTCCTCGTAAATATAAGGCATAGTTTTAAAAACCTCTTAAGGAGATGTGCCTTTGGGTTTGATTAAAAACGAAAGTAACATCAAATAAAAGCAAAACTAAAATGGAATAGGTAGAACAGTTTATTTTTGTCAAACCTTAAATGTAAAGTATATTAAAAAAACATGGTTTGGAATTTCAAGAACAGGAATATAAACATGTATTTTCTAGCCCAGAAAAAAAATCATGCAGGCGTTACAGTATTTGATCATTCTCTACATTCACTGGTATGCAACATCAACCTAATGTTATTAATAGATACAGAGATGCTGTAAATTGGTACAAAAACCAGGGTCTTCTGGCCTCACACTGTAGATGAAGCAAACCTGTTCTTTGGTAACTGGAGAAGGTTCATTTTCCATTCCAATGCAGGACTGTTACGAGGCCAAATCAGCCACTCAGCTCAGAAAATTACAACTCCTGTAGACAGTCTGGGCTACTTTCATCACAAGAAAATCGTATTAGAGGTGGTATTAGAGGTGTAAATGCAAAGAAGTTAAAATTATTCATTCCTTGTGGTGGCTTTTTCAGGGGAAAAAAAAATCCAAACTCTCTCCTCCTCTATTCATTGTTTAATCTAGGTAACATTTAGACTCATATGGAAAGGTATTTGCTAGATGGGAATGTACACATGCATACTTTCAGTTTAAATAAAGAGATGTGTGTGGAGAATGGTAATTTAAAGTTAACATGACTCGAAGGTACTCCTATAATAAAGTTTAAAGATTTAGTAAACCGGGACATTACAAATCCAAAAAAAGCGCTTCTAGATTTTTTCATCTTCCCTTTTTTTCAACAAAGACTGACAGAATATACATATACAGTTGACATTTCGATTTATCCAAAACAACTTCCACTTTGCTCAGTTTGCAAGTCCTACTGACTAAAGGGTAGCATTCATTCACAACAAAATTATTTTCAGTAAGTGAAACGATAAGCAAAGAAAACCCAAAACTAAGCTCAGAAGCGAAGTGGTTCAGGAAGCCTGGGAACACCTACATGTGTGTCAGTGTGCCTGTGGTTTTTATTTTTGTTTTGTACATTATATATCGAGACACACGCACACATAAATATACACAGCCCGTGCGCACACGCGCACACACACACACCTTTGGGACCTGCAGTGGAGACCGTCCTACCTTCTACTAAGGAACCAAACACATTATATATATTTAAAAATGTGGCTAATTTAACAAAACAAGAGAAGGAACTGCTGCTATCAAAATATACAATTTGGATTGCAGACTAGAAGGCTAACAACATTAAAAAAATAGTTTTAAGCAAAACCCCTTTGCTTCTGAATAACAACAGGTATCAACCTGCCATAGCATGAATCATCCAAACAAGATTTTATAAAAAGTTTAAACTGTGACCCTTCCTCATTTGTAAAGTTCTTGACATATCCTATAGTGCGAGCTGTGGTCTCCAAACCGGAGCCCCTTCCATTTTTCTCAATCCATACTTCAGGAAACAAATGGCAGCTGAAGGATTCAGAATCTCAAGTGAGATTTGTGCTTTACCATATACCTGAAAAAAATTATCAGAACACAATATTACTACCCTGGTGGCATTTATAGGAGTTTTACTCTCAGGAATAAAACGCACAGACGTTGTTAAAACAGAATTCTTACAGAATTAGAAAGTTGCCAAAGAGATGCAATGTCTTAGGCACCATATAGCTCTGTATTATGCACAGTATTTTCCCCACTAAATGACAGTCAGCTAAAACCTTGCCTTGAAGAAAATTCACATTTTCCAAGTAATCAGATGACTTCTAACATTGGAAGCCTGTTCTTAAAGATAACTAGTTCATTCTGGGAGTTCACCTGTATTGTTTATCTGAGACCTTTAAATAGGAAGCCCTGGAAGGTTTGACGATTGGAATTATTTTGACAACTCCCACAGCATTTTTCTTTTTCACTTCATCATTCAAGCTGTGCACTTAACGTAAAAAGATTAAACATTCATGAAATGCATGGGTTTCTCCCCTTCCTCGATATTGCTTCAACTGCTTCACCATAATAAAGTTTCTTCTACAGCATGAAAAAGGTATTGCAGTGAAATTCTGATTCAGGAGGGTCCTGAGCCACAGAGAAGCAGGGTCAGAAGCAAAGCAGCTCTTCCCAGAGCTGCTGCTGTTCCCCCACCCCTCACTTCCCACAGAAGGCAGGGCTAAATACGCAGAAGGCCCCTAATACACAGAAGAAAAACCAGCCCAGAACTTATTACATGTCATGTGTTCTTTGAGTTGTTGTTCTACCCAGTGCTGTGGACTTGGAGGCATCAGGGTAAGACAAGGCTTTGTGGCTCTTCATCTTAAGGTAGTTTGTCACCTTGTCTAGACTGTCACCTCGAGAGGTGGAGAAAGAGGAGGAGAGCTTGTAAGCTCAGAGCTGTAGTCTGTGGGGAAGGCTGCGGGAACAAAAGGAAATTCTAGAGCACCGAGACTGTCCTCCAGTCCTTGCCTTCTGCCTGAAGGGACGTGGGGAACCACGGCATTAATTGATGATTAATGGTAGCTGCCCTTGTTTAAATACATGTGTATTACACTTTGGAGATTGTTATTTACAGCCTGTAAACATATATCATGATGTTCTATTACGTTAATCAGGGAAAATCCAAACAAGCAACATCTTCAAGCTAAAACACTGTTTGGGTGTCTAAGTGGTATAAAATTCCCCTGATGCCAGAACTTCAAAGTCTCTCCAAACATCCTAAAAGCATGAGCATCAAGGCTTTTCACCAGCAAACATACCTGTCCAAAGTTTCCCAGAAGCGTAGAAATACTGGCCTGTCCAAGTGTCTTTTGTGGTAGCTGAGTTCTAACACTGTCACGTCCCACTTTTGTACATTTGGATCCAGACGCACTTCGTCATATTTGAGATGAAAAGCTTTAACTACAGGAAAAAGGAAAGCATTTAGTGTACAAGCATGAAGACTTTCACAGTGGTTTGTTATTAGTCAAAGAAAATTCCCACCACATCACTCTTTTTTTCAGAATGAAGCCTGAGAGCAAAATTAATAAGCCCATAACCCACGGAAGTCAACTAGTTCCTAAATGGCACTGAGCTAAATATAATGGTCGGTGGCTCTCCTGCTATTAGAGGTTTAAGTGAAAGGGCAGCCCCTATTTTTAGATGCACAGATTCCAGGAGAAAGGCAGAAACCCTTTGCCAAGTCAAGTGCATTTTCTTTGAGAAAATCTTCTGACTGTCAAAGAATTAAAAATAATTTTAAAAGGCTTTTGTGAGACCACTGAGAAGGAAGCCTGGCTACTTCCTGAAGGTCTGAGTAGATGATTGATAGCAGAATGTCAGGGTAACCCCCAAAGGCTACGTGAACCATTCTGAGAAATTTAGTAACTGCCAATTTTCCCTGATGTAGTACTCAGCTAAAAATGGTCAAATATTAACTGTTGTTTTTCTCTTGGGAACCATTGTCATATGTGAATTATGTAAAGCCCAAGCATTTAAAAAGTTAGCACTAAAAGCAAAGTATCTAAATCTTGTACAATTCCTGTCTGGTAACCAATTTGATGTTTTGACTAGTATTGGAAGAGTAAAACAGAAGCATTTGACCAGGCTTGTCAAAACTAGTTATTTTTAATGCCATGGTTGTATCGTTTTCTAATACCACTCTTAATTTTGTCCTCCACAGAATCCACCTACAGTTTCAGCTAAATGGCTAAACCAGATAAAAATAATTTAAAAAATCAGTTCTTTTTTCCAGATCTATCTAGGCATTTCCTAGAAGATTGTTATGTCAAATCAGCTTTTTTCTTTTCCAGCTGACAAACTAAAGAAATTTTCATCTCACTTGTACCTCTGCCAGATACATTTCCAAGCTTTGTGAATGGAAACCAAGAATAAATATACATTATCTTTGCTATACAACATTTCATGTACTCAAATAGCTCCAGAGAAATCAAACAAAGATACACTGGGGCCATGCATTTAGAGAAAACACCTGACTGAGCCTCTGCATTAAGGTTAAATGTTATTGAGCAGACAACAATCCACTTCTGAATCTGAAACAAATCACTATTAAAGCACACTGATGTGCTCCTGGAGTAAGAACTTTAAAATGGTATTCAAAATTAAGTATTTGTGTGTTCAAGTGACATCATTCAGAATTTCATCCCAAACATCTACTTGCAGTTATAAAATGAAGCTTATTTACTACGTGAACATTAAATACTCAGACTACCTGTAAAGAAAACTAAGGAGAACAATTTTAGAGACTCAGTTAATGAAATGCTATGTGACACAGCAATTGAACAAATAAAACCAGTTGGACAGGCTCTGATCCATACAAATTTTATTGAGGAATTCTTTATGGTAAGCTACCTGCTTGTTTTCTAACATGACAGTGATAAGCTTTGAGTATTTGTTAGTCAGAAGAAACACAGATATTGAAGAAGAAATGCAAACTGCAGATGAAACAATGAATGGTTGCAAATCCCAGAAACGACATACATGAAGACTATTAAGCACGATAAAAACAGCAAAGCAACACCTTCAGGAAAAATTAAACATGTACAACTGGACTGACATTGTCTGGGCTCCCTTCATTTACCTGTTCTCATTTGAGGGGTAAGTCACCAGGAAAAGTCAGAGATGGTCTTTATCAGGAATATATTTTTAAAATACCTTGCTTTGAAGCAACATAATGCATTTCTAAAATTAAAATTTCAATGTATGTGTTGAGCAAGACCAGATATACTTTCACTTGAAAAGCTTAACAATTTGTGCACCTTCAGATTGAACCGTGCAGGCTGTGAATGTGAACTTCTGGTATAGCAAAGACCAGAAATGTCAATACATGTCAGCATGCGACTGCTAGTTAGACCTTAAATATTTCACTGTATTTCTCTTGGTTTTGCTTTTCACAATTCCTGTTTTATCTGTATCTTTACTTTATCGTGTTGTTTTCTTCTTTTATTAGTCTCTTTTGTCAAGTTCTCTCCTGTGGTGTACTTTTGTTTTTACACTGACTTTCAGGCTCTTTCACTCTTCCTTCTCAGACTCATTCTATTTTCCTGTTCACAGACCCATCCTTAGCCTTTCTGCCCAACTGTTGGGTTTTTCCCTTGCTGCTTGGCAAACAATCCAGACTCTGCTTCACATACCAAATAGGTGCACACATAAAACCTGATAAAACTCGTTTCCTCATCACACTGACAGGAAGATGACACACTGAACTAAGGCGGGTTTTGGTTTGTTGGGTTTGTTTTTTCTTTTGTGTGTGTGCGCTGGTTTGTTGTGCGTTGTGGGGGTTTTTTTGGCTTTTTTTTTTAAATCTGTGGCTCAGAAACCACTGGACACTAACAAAAGGTCTGTTTTCTAAGGCAGTTCCACACTGAAGCAACAGAGAAGAGCAACTGGCAGTTTCCTTAGATATTATCGTCCACCTCACTGTCAGAGGAGTGAAGTGTGCAGGGAAGTGCACTTTGCCTCAAAGCACACCACGTATGCTTGTGAGAACTCCGAAATTCAACTGTTCAGATCTATACAGGGCTAACATCTGGCTCACTTGAAACTTTAAACTTGAGCTTTTTAAAACTTTAAAGCTTTTATCAGATACCAGATCATATTTTTAATGCCTTCTTAGTGGAATACTAGGTGGTTAATCCTCTGTTCAAAGTGGCAATGCAATGTGAAGACAGCCTGCAAATCTGTTATCTGCTGATCGTTAGAATATGCGTTGTCTGTTCACCTTTTATTTTAGAAGCTTGGAAAGTAAATTTGTACACTAGCTCTTCCTGACTCTTAAAGATGACAGCTCTGAGAAGATTTCTGTGAGCTTCCACAGGTCAGAACAAAAGAACTGCAGAGGGCACATTAATATTCGGTGTCTGTGAGCAGACCAAAGCCACTGCCTGCCCAACCAGCCCCATCCAACAGCACTCGGGAAGCACTTTGCCATAAGCATAAGAAACTTTGCCCTCAAGAAACCCCAAGCCCAATAAAAAAAAAAATAACCAAGACATCTAAACCCAACATAAACGCCTTACTTTTTGCAAAGATATCGACAGGAGATCCGTCAGGCAGGAGCCAAGGCCAGCCTTTGAACTGCCAAGCAGGACCCTGTACAAACACGGCCACCACGCGATCCCTGCGAACACAAAAGGCACCGACACGGTGATGGCCTCCAACATTGCAGTGACATGCTTTCCTACACAGGCACTGTGCCTTGGCATGGCTTCTTATTTTAGGAACAGCAGCATAGCATATTTAGCAAGCACACCTCCAGCACAACAACCGCTTTTCCTTTGTTAAGCAAAACCAAAAGTAAAATTCATGTGGTTACTCTGGACTTTCAGCTCTGTTCAGTTTTGCAGCTCAGTTTCTCATGTTACCATCATAAGAAGTCAAACAGTGTTTATTTGTGGTCATTATGACTTTGTTTTTAAAAACTGGTCCAACGTTTTTAAATAAAATCTTCTGTGAAGAGCACTGTAAACTGAGGTGTGTCCATTTAAAAGCCTTTATTCTGAATTCTGCCCATTCCTAGTTAAAATTACTGCCAAGTGCATCATCTTTTGTAAGAGTAAAAAATATGGTCTTTCTGTTGAATGTTTACATCATCCAACCACGGTTCCTATCCCCACAACAAATAACTACCTCTCTAATCTAATCCCAAATTAATTCATTGTAAAGTCCACCAAATGCCAAACGGAAAATAATAATCAAGGTGGAGTTTGGATGTGGCTCCCTTGGATAAAAACAACACAACCCCCCCCCCCACCACCACCACTTCATATCTTTGGTCAGAAGCTCTTTAGATCTAGTCGAGATGGTTCTTAAAGATTTGATCATTAAACATTGTAAGTGCTATTTGATATTCAGAATTTCAAACCCATGGATTTCTGATTAGTTCAAGCTCTAATGACAGAGAACAATTAATTTAGGAACAAGACCTTTTCAAAGTATTCCTTTCCATTAAAATCTAATGTGGAAGTCACAAAACCACCAAATATGTCACCATCCACATCTAAAACCTCCACATTTGTGAAGAAGAAATAAAAATGCTGCATAATGGACTTCCTTAAATAACAAAAATATATAAAACAATAAAAATATGCTTCTCCAGAATTTTCCTCCTCACAGAGAACTATTTTTCATTGCACTGAGAAATGTGCTACAGACCAAATAACCCGTTTCCAGCTTTTTAATAAAAGTAAAAACTATCTATGATTCCCTTTCCCCAACTAGGGCTCTCCCTTCAGATATAAACTTCCATCAATGATTTCAATTCAATGAATGCTCTCCAATACTGGAATCACTGTTCAGTCTTTACTGTCTGATGTATTTTCTTTCCTTTTTTTAAAAATAAGTTGGAATGTCAGATGCTGAAGGTCTGCAAACATATCCTCCCAACAGACTTTCCTTCGGAAAGCAGATAAGAAAGAAGGGTTTTTCTCCCAGATCACGGTTCAGTGACCTGCACATTACAGTATCATAAACCACAAAAAACAACAGGAACATTTCTATTTGAATTTCTGGGCCATTTCAGGCAAACCTAATAAAATCAGCTGTGCTGCTCACACTGTGAAAATGCAGAGTGTGTTGCAAGATTTTAAGACCTTTTTAGATGAGTTCAGTTTCATACGATTTTCACCTAAAGACTCCCGTGCACTTAATCAAACCTGTTCTTTTATCTGTATCTTTGCTTTTTAGTGAATTTCACAGTATTTTATTGGCCCTCTCCAAATTGTGCATTGTCCTGGTTTAAGAAATTCTGCAAAGGAGAAATGTATTTACCAGTCTTGTGGCATAAGCTTCAGAGGCTGGTCTACTACTCGGTAAGGGACAGTCACGCTGACTGTAGTTCCCCCTGGCTGCATCTGGTCCTTCCTCCTCTGGATTAGAGTTTCATTCTCTCGCTGACAGCCTTGTTTCTTCTTTTCATCTGATGGTACAAACCTCGGGGAATAACAAAGCACTCAGTAGACAAGGGCAATTTACTTGATGGGATCAGCAGAAGTAGTAACAACTTGATGAGAACTTGGCGTTATTGACAGCAGTCACTGCAGCCATCTCATTTTCACTGTGTTAACTCTCCACTGCTACTCGTTCAAAACAGCAAAAAAATGTAAGAATACTGGTTCATAAGCACTTCTGATAAAAACAGTCATACTAAAACTACAAAATACTCCTCGAAAATACAGCCAGACCTGCTCATGTACATTCATGGTGCTCCTTGTCGAGCCCACCCAACACATTTGGAGATGAGGACCCAGATCACAATCTGCCAAGTAACTCTAACTCCTTTTGAGTGGCCAAATGTAACCTGGGCACTAAAACAATTGCTTCCTGGAACAAATTTTGAGAGCTCTTGGAGCCTTCAGAATTATGTTTTCTCAAAAAAAAGGGATTTTTTGATAAAAAGGTTTTTTTGAGTATGATTCTTTTTTGAGGATGGTGTTTTTACATTACCAATTATTCATTTGACATATGATACTATAATTTTTTGTTGTTTTCTAAATAGCTTCTCTGATA
Organism: Empidonax traillii; assembly: GCF_003031625.1. Classification (NCBI taxonomy): domain Eukaryota; kingdom Metazoa; phylum Chordata; class Aves; order Passeriformes; family Tyrannidae; genus Empidonax; species Empidonax traillii. The sequence continues at coordinate 443,580 of NW_020955845.1, forward strand.
GAATAAGTGCTCAGAAAATACAGATGTGATCCCTGTATGACAAAATTAATGAAAATATTATACTCCCTCATAAATTATTACAGATCTTTAATCTTTCAGCCCTCTCACCTTAAAAAATAGATGCGATCCCATTTCAAGGCCCTCCTCTTTATGGTGATAACAAAATACAACGGGTCTCAAAATGTGCAACATAAACATGAGAGCAATGTAAGCCTTTTTACATATAAACCTCAGTGGATTTTGTCAAAGGAAAGACGACACAGTCATGTACTTTATAGAAGTAAAACTATGTCGCAGAAAGGGAAGTTGATGTGCCAGTGTCACCCACCAGGCCAGCAAAAGAGGGGAGTTCAGACCCACTTCCTCCTCACTCAGCACTCAGAACCTCCTGCTGCACTGTAACACTCTCACACTGTAACTTTATTTCCAAAGCTTCTGAGAAAATTAAAACAGTGTTTCATTTAACTGCAATAGTATCACCAGTACTGGTGCTACATTTTAAAAAGCACAGTACCTAATTGATAATATTTCTCTTCATTACAGCACACACGGTGCTTTTGAGCAGTTTACTAAATTTTTTTTTGCTTGTTTGCCCCATTTCTATTTGTTCTCTTCAATCTACTTCTGCTGGAATACTAAAACCCAATTTGAATGTGGTTTAACAGGCAGACTGCACTTCCTATTGCTGGAGAAACAGGAAAAAGAATGCAAAATTAAATATGAAGAAAAGTTCATTGTTCAGTCCACTTGAAAATACTAATTTTCACTACATACCCAATGAGAAAGCGGCATTCTGGGGAGAAAACCCCAACCAAACAGACACGTTTTAAGGCAGCAGGTGAAAACTGCCAATAAACCTTCAGGCAAAACTGGTTTACTTCTGTAATCTAAATGAACAGATGAAGCCCCCTTCCACTCTTCATGATTTAACAGTGTTTCACAAACAAAGTCACAAGCAATTTCCAAAGTGTGTCTCCAAACTTTCTAAAGGAAAGTAAAAAACACCCCAAATGACTGTGAAAGGTGCACTAAAGCTCCCTAGTACTGCAACTGCAGAAAAAGAATTACAGGTGTTAAAAGATGTGCTCTAAATCAAATTATGCTTATCTGTCTAGTACATGTGTGACACCATCACTGTAATGGAAATAGAAACAAAAAAGCTACACAGGACACTGGGGAAAAGTACCCTCAGGTCACCTAGAATATTACCTCAAAGAAGTTCAGATAATCATTTCCCCAGTAATTGAAGTAATTTGAAAACAGTTAATATTTACATATACTTGTATCTATCCCAAGAGACTGACGTGTACAATGACATGCTACACAGAAGAATTCAGTGCAGTTCTGCTTCGGAAAAAGCTCCCAAATGGGACATCAAAATTGAAGTATTTCTAATCAATTGGCTAATTTAAAAACTCAAAAGCCAGGTGCACCTTTAACCATGAGCAAACCTACTGGTCTGTCCTGCCAACATATCGCAGGCTTTGCTTTGCCAGTGCTGATGTTTTATATCAGTAAACTATTTTAGAACTTAAAATGAGGATTTGCTTGGTGCTCTTCAGCTTTTAAGAAAACCATTAATGAGTCGCTCGTCACCAATTAGAACTAAAGGAATCTGAGCTGAAAGGAATGGAAATAAAACAGTTTTTTTTTTTTAAATAATTAAAAACAATTAGAAATACAACCCCTCAAACACCTTTATCCAAGTGGCAGGGTTTATAGGAAAAGTCAGGATCACCTAAAATGGTGGACATATTGAGAAGAATTTTGTTATTCTGTGTCATATGCACTACACAAGAACAAATTCTTACAGAATATGTAAATAAAAACCAAACAGCCCTACTTACATTACAGTGATAATCAAATATTCATATCAACGGGGATCTAAAAGGTCACATTTTAAATTTAATTTGTAAATATGAGGAAGCAAAAACATTTTAAATGCAAACAGGAAAACTAGACACCCCTGCCAAATTTGACAAGAAGCAATATTGCTTTTCTAGAGTCTAACAACTTCACTAGTCTATCTGAGACCTCTCAAATTTGGCTAAAACAGGCATTCTCAATTCTACTTCTAGCTTTAAATGTTTCTGTGTTTAAGAACTCGTTTCAACGCTGGTTTATTGGCAGTTTCTCTCCATTTCAGCTAGAAATTGTGTTACAGCCATTAAGGTACCATTTGGTTGTGCCTCAGTTATTTACCTTCCAGACAACTGCTTCAGTTTTATTTCCTGTAAAATACTGAATGTTTTTGAATGCACTTCTCTAGGACACAACACAAAATATCTTGCTACCTGAATTTCCTGAATTCCACACAGAGAAAAGCAATAAGGGACAGCTCTCAGAAATTTTATGAAATATCTGCTTGCATTTCTGGGAACCATCGATTCAATAAGTAAAAAGTCATGTGCTTAAGAACCAAGAATCAATAGAAATTACAGTGGGATTATAAACTTAATCGTGGCCTATGCCATCACTACCTGGACATAAAACACAAGCTTAAGAAGTGTATTAAACACCCAAATAAAGTCTTCCCACATTTGTACTTGACACATTTGTAATCATTCAAAATACTGGAAATGTATTCTGAAACATGACTGTGCAGGACAGTTTCTTGTGGCTTCTCTGGATTACTCTTCCTTAGTAAAACAAAAAACACCAACAAAAAACAACAAACAAAAAAACCCCACCCAAAACAAAACAAAAAAATCCAACAAACCCTATCTACTCAGAATGCACTTTTATACCCCTATTAGGAAATTATTAGCACTCCCATCTCTTGCTGTTAATTGCCAAAATCCTTATCCACATAAGAAATGGTGCACTCTCACTTTCCAAAGACAGCAGGTCCCTTTCCCAAGGTAACAGGCAAGTGACAGAACAAGATCAAATTATGGGAGGTAACTGGCAAGATATAATACCCTGAACTGCCTGAGCTGCTCACGCCTGGGCTCTAAACTCACATCCATCACCAACATTACCTTTAAAACACTTTCACTGAGGTCAGATCAGCACTTTCTGGCCCCCAACTCAGGCCCACTGAAAATTGCATGGACGGAGAATAAGGCAACTCCAAATGTTCCCCAGTAACCGAGATCATCATAATACCCATTCTCTTGTGTTCAGAACTGCAGACTTATTTTTACAGCTCTCTCAGTATTTCTGTTATGTTACAGTATCAAAAGCTTTATACACCTATTTCTGCAAGAGAACAAAGCTCATTTTTTGTAATACATCATCCCTGAATCTATCCCAGCTACTCTGCTCAATATCAAAGCTGGATAAAGCCCCCGTGAGCTGCCTGGCCACATCTGCTGAAAGGCATCACAAGTAAGAGCATCATCATAATAAAAATACACAATCATCACCTAATCATTCACATCTCCCTGATGTCACTCTTGCTTCGCCTTTGTTCCATGGAAAGGCAAAGCCTTGCCTCTGAAAAGCCTGACTTCAGATATTCTCAAATACTTACTCTGGAAAGCCAGATTTTACACAATAATTGTGATACGTAGTGTTGCATTTGGCTAGGGAGTAAGAATAAAGTATATTATATAAAATACTTTTAAGAAACTTCACAATATATTACAATGTATTGCATTGCTGATTTTAAGTTGAGTTATATCTTTTTATTATTTTAGAAACTTTTCATTTTATGTTGCACTTGGCTCCTTATAAAAATAACCTTTCAAAAAAAGTTATCAAAAGTGTTTGCTTATTACACAGCACGTGACTTGTACATATCACAATTATATACAGAAATATCCTCCTTAAAGATCTAAGTTGCAACAAATATATTGAACAGAAAAAGCAGATATCTTGACAAAAAAAAAATATCTTAAACCAGTACCAAGCTTTGGGTTTGTCATTATACACATTTCGTTCTACACATGATAATTTTCCTGCTTTCCATATTCTCTGCCTTAAAAGAGCATAACATCAGTGATAAACTGAAGATGCTAAGCATACAAATGTCAGCCAAATCTGGTATGGAAAAAACTCTAATATACTACAGAGCTATGAAAACACTTAGTAAAAACGTTGGTATAATTAACAGGTTTCTCTCAGTTCTTAACAACTGAATTTAAGGCCTACCATAGTACTGGAAGGAGACTCTGCTGTTTATTTTATAACCACCAACCTAAAATATCTGTCACTGATAGCACAGTTAGTTTTTTTTCATATCCAAAGTGACAAAGCATTGCAGTCCAGTTATTTATTTAAAAAAAACCAGCATTGTAGACAAAAACTATCCTAAAGGACAGAGATTCCCAGCTATGACTAAGTTCTGATTTTAAGTGGTTTGGTCTCTAACTGTAATTTCAGGTAATTCTTTTCCTTATTTTGTTTTAAGAAACATTTAAATGGATGGAATCACAGAAGTTGCTTTATTTATGAAACCCAAATACTCATTCTTTATGATCATACACTTGACAGACGTCTGTTGCCTCAGGGATCAGACATGGAAGAAAAACCCATCCTATAAACAGCTTCCACACTGTAACCATCCTGGGGGCATCATTCTCCCAGGCTTCTCCTACTTTTCTTCACAGTCTCCCCTGCAATGGCTCTTCCCTTCCTGCTCCAAAAAATCTCTTCTCCTTCAGCTGTGTCACTGATCTCCTCTGATGGCAACTACAAGAAGGGTGACTACCTCTAGAAATACAAGAAATGCAAATCTACCTTCATCTTCCTCAGCAGGGGTAAGGGAGGGAGTAATAACTTAGGTGTGTCTTTTCTATCTGGATAATATTTCTTTATTCCTTGTGGCAATGACAGGAGTCTTTGAAATCTCCACTCTTCTGTCAAATTTAGCTGTATGTGGGGAATGAGTTAAAGAAGGTGGTAACTTAAGAGGCAGAAATTAGTTAAGTCTTTTTCCCTTGGAAAACCATCATATATCTATCAATCACTCTCTACATCAAAACTAGTTCTACACTCTGCATAGCTGAACAGTAAAATAAACCCTGAAGCCTTTCCTAAACAAAGTACTTCAATAAATCTCAATGCAACAAAATACAGCCCAGGTGGTGTATTTCCTAGAAGAGCACTGGAACTGTCACGGTTAAATTAACACTTGGCTCTTCTGAATTCTGCTATTGCCCTTCCGATTCATTAACATACCTTGCTTCTTTGCTTTCTCTTTCATACTGGCTAACTACATCAGTGTCCTCCTTTGAACCCTTAAACTTAATTTCCTTTTTTTTTTCTGGATCATGTTCCCTGCATTCTGAATATCAGCATCCTCATGGGACTGGAATTCAGAAGTTAACTGCTACTTTGCCCTGATGGAGCTGAGAACAGCTGAAAACTCTGTCTCCTGGCACAGATATGTTAGTCATGACATACAGGTGCCTTATTCCTTCCTAGGTATTCCTATACCTGGCATAGGTACAGATGCACACATCATATATACAGAGAGATGTAAAATCCAAGGCTTGTTGTGAATTTTTTTCCTGAACGTAAAAACCCACATAAACAAACAACATCTCTGTCAACCCCATTATATCAGTCCAGTGACTGCTTGCACATTATTAAACTGTAATGTTAAAAGCTACCCTTCTCTCCAATTAAATATTTCAGAGCAGACATCAATAGTCCAGCACTTCCTGCATCCTCGATGGTTTGTGGCAGTGAGCTGGGAACTCCAGTTAGATCAGAAGGCGCTTTGGATCTCCCAGCACAGCTTTATAAAATCCCAGGGCAGCTCCAGTGGAAGCCAAGGCACCACAATAGGACAGGCTGCTTTTGAAGAAGAGCAGTTTTACAGCCTCACAAAAGACAAGGCAGGGGGGTGATAAAAAGACAACCCCTCCATTTTTTGAACATACCACTGTGGACAATCTGCAACAGTGTATTTCTCTGTGAAAATGACTGTCTGTTTCAAAAAAAAAAAGAAAATCAACTGATATTTACTGACAGGCAAGTCTAAATGCCATGATCTGTTAGACAAGCAGAAAGATTCATTCAGCCACAATGAATTAAATCTTAGAATGATCAGATGTGTGATGCGATAATCAAATTTTAGCAACTCACTGATATTTCCTGGATGAGTTTGCATCAATATCTCATGACAATATGTGAACTTGAAAAAAAAAAAAATTCTTTCTTTACACAACCAGCTGAGCTGCTTGGCTGATACAGCCTAATACAGACCCTCCAGTCACCTTCTTCTTTACGAGAACTGTGGTCATTTCCCAAAACCTTTTCTGAGCTCTAGGAGCACACTGATCCTCTTCTCTAAGCCTTCTTCCATTGTAAGGGTTCACTAATTGGTGCATTTATGTTACATAAAAGAAAACCACTGCAGACACTGAAGTGGTACTGCAAGACTCTGTCCTCAATCTGCCCACTGGGCTCAGAAGTCACAAATGAGCCAAAACTCTGAAAATAAGTTCTTGCTTTATTCCTGCTCGTCAAAAGGAATTAATTTCTTTTATACTCTGGTCTGTAAAACTGGCTTGTCACAAGAGAGTAGATGAACCCTCTTGCTTAATTACTAATTAGGTACTAGTATAACTTTGTATCTGAAAACAATTTGTTATACAGTATGTTCTAATCAGCTACTTACTTCAGATCTTGCAGAAGGTCCTTTGCATTAAGCATTGTTATTAAAGAGGTCGTGGCTGCTGGAATAATGATTATGGGAGTTCGAGACCCTGTAGAGATAATAAAGTTAGACTTGCCTGGGGTTTTTTTTGGTGTGTTTTGGTCGTTGGTTTTTCCCCACCCCTTTTTCATTAAAGGAGCTGGACATAAAGACAGAATTCTTGCTTAACGAGTCACAATCTTGGAAACGTATTCAAGGAAAATGGTAGGTAAAAACTTTTCTAAACTAAAGGTTTTCACTCACAAAAGAACTATATCATTGTATCATGAGTGTCCAAGTAAGGGTAGGACCCATATTTAGCAAAACAGAACGCTGTCTGCATTCCACTCCTTGTTTATGTTGTTGCTTGTGGTTCCAGGAAAAAAAAAAAAAGAGAGAGAGAGAAAAAAAAAAAAGAGCGTGCACAATTCACACAAAAATGAAAAGGATCATGTAACTAAAACTGACTCACCTTTTTTCTGGTTTGGAGGTGGTCTTGCTTGAGAAACTGAAAAAAAAAACCAGAAAACATGTCAGGATGACTAAGACATGCACACAAACGTGATTGCAAGGCAACACTTCCATGGGTTTAATTGCAGAAGGGAACAAGAGTCGCACTACAGTCATTAGATCATTTCCACAGATGCAATACACTAAGCTGAAGAAGGGAGTTATAATTTGGGTCTGAGTATTCACCAAACAAACTTTTGACCGTCTGAAACAGATGTGAGGAGAGCTGAGTCAATCTCTCCCGGTTTCTCTGAAGACAGTCATCCCTCTTCATCCTCCACAGAGGGTCAGGGCACAATAGCATTGACAAGAATTGCCAGCAATCTTGAAGAAAACCTGCTTGTAGATCTTAAATTCAATAGTGCTGAACCAACAGGAAAACTGTTTCACAACAACCTGATCTTTACAGACCCTCATCTTTTCCTTAGCAGATATTACTGTACATGACATCCATAGGATTTAGGCATCCTTAACACATGGAGAATGTTCAGCAATCAAAATCTGAATTTCAGGGTTACTCAGGTTAATTTTGGATTGCAGTTTGAGGTACATGAGCTCTTTGGGTGCCAGAAACAGTTAAACTTCACAGATATGGTAGCACTCGTGAAGAGGAAAAAAGCCAACCAAACAAAAAAACCTCAACAAAAATAACCCTCAACCACTAAACAAAACCACACAAACTCTATGGGACAGACAGAAACCAAAGAGTTCCCTCCCCACTTCTGCAATAAAATATTTCCACCTCCACCTTCCGAGTTGTGACTGCCTGAGTATGAGGGAGACAATGCATTCCAAAGCTGGAAAAGTATCCTTGTTTCTTCACTTTGATGCTATTACTGAATTACCTGACTTCCCCCAAATAAACATATCATAGCTCAGTATTCAGGAGTCCTAACTTCAGAAAAGAACTGCTGTGCCTGATAATCACCATCATACATGTTTATCCTAATACAAAAAAATCCTAAATGGTGAGCAGTAGAAAGACTGCTGCAGACTAACTCAAGTCTCAACTGCTACTATGCACGACAAATTTCATTAATTGACTTCCAATTGCATAGCACAGACTTGCTCATGTTTATTTATGACCAACTGTTTCAGAAACTTCCTAGAACAGTATAAATATTCACAACACATAGTTGCCATTGTCGAAATATTGAGACCAATATCCTTAATTATCTTTTCCTGACACTGTCAAATGCACAGATATAATCGGCAACACTATATTGAACTACATGAACTTTACCTACCCAATGTTTTGTTTTGTTTGTTTGTTTTTTAATTTAAGTATCTCCTTAATGTAAAAATGTCCCTGAAATATATGGGCAGTACCAGCTGCATAAGAAAAAAAAAAGAAGAGAAAAAAAAAAAAAGAGCGGGAAGGAGAATAAATATCTGTAAGAAATCTGATAATGGTACCAAGACAGGTTAGTAGAAAAGTTGGTACTGTAAAATATTGCCAAAAAAACCCACAAACCCTTACATCAAAAGCACATCTCAGACATATTTTCCAAATCACTACTGCACAACTGTTTAGCCCAATTTAACTAACACTTCTTACGTGCAAAGCAGCATCCTCCTGGAAACAGCATGTTTTAGTTACTTTGATTGCTAAGAATAGAACAGTTGAACATTTTAAAATATCCTAGAACAGGCAGAAAAATAAACCTCTTCTGACTACACCTCTCTTCTTTATTCCCTCCTCAACCTACAACATAGAGGCAAGAAAATGGATTGGGATTGGCCTTGGAGAAGGGCAGTACCAGTATAACCTGTATAACATAACAAAAACCAGCCTCTGCCAGGAACTGCCCAGGAAGTCACAGCCAGCAGCAGGGACTGTGACAACTCACATTTCTGTTCTTGCCACTGCAACCCTTTTCATACTGCTGTCAACTCCATTTGCATTATGATGCTTAACAGGGCTGGTGAGATAAGTCTGACAGGCAGCATGACCTTCCCAGTACCAAAATAACCAAACAGAAGAATCTGTGCACAACAGCATTTAGGTATGCTGAGAGCATTCAGTATTAGAATAGATTTTTGGGGAAGAATCAGCTTTACAGTATTATGTCTCAGCATTAAATCCTGCTAATAAATCTCAAGGAATTAGCAAGGCACACATTGAAAGCATTTAGTCTCAACAAGGATATACAGTATTCCACCAGTACTTCTAGAAAAAGCATATCCATTTTAAATGGTAGCTTTGTTTCCAAAACCCCCCAAAAGTCCCCACTGCCTTCATAACATCATCTTGTTCTGAAATAACACCTTTCAACTGAGACTTTCTTCCACCCAACCAGAAATTCTCATAGTATGTAAACCAGGTGCAGGTCTGCCCATGACTGCTTGGAATCACTGTTTGTCTCATGTACTGTCTGTGCTCTTACACTCGTCTAAAAACTCTTCCTAAGGGTTTCTTTTTGAAGAAAAGTTCTTTTATAATTCTATCACTGAATCACAACTTGAGATTCAATCTGACAGACAAAGGGACTTGGTAGCCAAAAGCTACTAACTGGAAATTCAAAAGCCAGTTGAGGATTATGGTCCTGTTACAAATCCATTTGTGCTAAGAAGTGTGAAGAAGTAACGATAACACATTCAGAGAATTACTTATTCCTGATCTATTAATCATAGAAGTAATAATATATCTGTTTCTGAGATTAGCTATGCTGTTTAGGTTGTTTCTCCTTGGAGCATTAACAGCTCTCATTAGATATTTGAGTTGGAATTTCTGAAGTACCACGCCCACAAGATGGGGCAACACACTGAAGAGAACCAACCCAAGTCCCATCGTGTAACATTAAACCAAAGGTTATGCTTTCTTTCCAATACATGCACTGCTAAAGACCACAAATAAATGACCCCCACTTGATTCTCCAGCTAAGGCTTTCAACAGCATTTCTTTGACACTCATCACAAACGGCAGTAACCACCTTACCTGGTCGTGGCACAGGCTGTGCTGCCGGAGTTTGTGTTTTTCGAGCAGATGCACCTTCCTTTTAAAAGACAGAAGAGGTAACATTAACAGCTGACCTCCTTGTCAGGTACACGGGTTTTTCAAATGAACACAGAGCTATAAAGGGTATCATGAAAAGGAGGGCAATATGTTTCCATTAAAGGGAAGAAAGAAAATACGGAAATAATTCCAAACTCTTTATAGATTCTGAGACTTGGGGAGGACAGACAACCTCATAAGCTCTTACAGGTTTACATTTTCAATATAAAGTGCAAATCATAAGCTTTTTTTTCCTCTGTAACAAAGAAACCTCTCCCATTAATAGTGTTGTTTTGTTTTACCTACAATCACCAAAGGTTAGTAACATAAATGCAAGCAATTGGCTGTAGAAATTTCAAAACAAGATCTGCTTATGCTCTGGATGGAAAACCAGGATCAAGAAATTGCAATGCATTCCTGCCTTGAGGAGTTTTAGTGCCCAGAAATAGCACTCCATGATAATTAGTTCTGCTCATGCCTTATCCAATTACCTTAATGTAACACACAAAAGACCTGCACTATTGTTTGTTCTTGTCAACTCCGCAGAGTCAACACACCAACAAAGAAAACAGTGGAGTCACACATGTCTGGTTCCAAAGCAACACTGAATTCCTGCAAGAACAAATTCTGTTCTCAGTTACTGCTGTAAAACCTCGCTGAACAAAACACGTATCACTAACAGTGGGGAAAAGCTGCTCTATAATCCAGCCACTTCTATTCGCAGAGCTGACAGAAAACCTTTTAACGTGAAACCATGCATTTTACCTGCAAATTACTTAAACACTGTGTGAAGTGTATCCTAGAACCATGAGACACTCAGAAAGGTCAGAGATCCCACTCAAGGGAAAAACCTGTTGGAAAGGTCTCCAGTATGGCACTATCCCGTTTCTATGTCCGTGCATAAACAACAGCACGCTTCGGGATCCAAAAGAAAAAAAAGCTGATGAGCAGGATCAAGTTCCATGATTTAAATAAGACTTAGAAGAATTGCTTTTAAGTTTCCATCATGAAAATTGAAACTCTTTTTATCTCAAGATCTGTGAAGTACAAATAGAAATCCCTTGACAAGCTCTCAGAAAACAAATTTACTCAAAACCTCACTTCCCTGAGCTTTAGTGAAAGCCACCCATGATTAGTTACAATAGGCTGGAGCTGATATTTGGTACAGTGCACAGCTTTTGTAACTTGTACAGGCAGCAACCTCTCATTAATCTTTAATATAAGGATTTAACCCAAAACTGCAAGAAATGGATTAATCCCAAATTTTTCTGTACTCTTTTCCCAAAATTAAAATACCATCACTTATGTAGGGCAGTTGAGTCAGTATCTGTTATTTTAAGACTTACTTTTTTAGCAGGAGAGAAAAGGTATTTTTGCCAGTGTCCTTTCACAATAATTACTCAGGAAATGATAAAAATGACAATACCACCACACTGTAAAGGAAGAGCAGCAGGAAAGGCTGACTACCTTTGAGAGAAGCCTTGCAACTGAGAAATAGCACCTTTCTTTCAACTTCCACTTTCCAAGAAAGTTGAAATGAAACATTTTCCACCTCTTTCTATAGAAAAAATGCCATTTTCTGTGTCATAAGACTGACTCTGTGCTGGACTAGTTATACATTTTGAAGAAAGCAAGAATTCCCCCAAAACACTTCCTCAATTCACAGCACTGTATGAAATGTAAAGAAAAATCATCATCGAGCTACAGAAACTTCACTTCCTGTAACTCTAAGTTTCCAAATTTTAAATTCAATTCAGTTTGCATGGATGCGTAACTATAACTGCCTGCAGTCCACAAGTTCATTCCTCTTCCCATCCCCACAGAATCAGCGGTGCAACTCATCTGCCTATTATTCCACTTTTCCATGTCCCAAAGAGACCCTGCAGGTCCCAAGGCAGCTGCAACAAAGGGAGAGGAACAAGGAGCTGCTCCAGAGATGAGTTTTTGGAAACTCTTGTAAAGGATTATAACCAAATCAGAACCAAAGCCTTGCTTTGGTTTCTCTGTGACTTGAGCCTAACAAAATGACTGGCAAATTATCTGTTTCGGGAGTTTTTTGTACTCTCCCCTGAATTGCCTTCTCTACAGTGAGTAACTGGAAATTTAGTGAAGAAGCCTAAAACAAAAAAGCAAAGCTTGGAGAACAAGGCAACTGAAGCAAACAGAAATATCACCCCTGGAACAACAGCAAAGTACATTAAAAAAATTACATAAAAATATTGGATTAATGGTAGGAAATAAATTAACTTAAATGAGTAGAAACCACTTCCATGCCTATGACTATTCTATTTCTAAGAACAAATTCTGCAAATCAATAAATTGTGGAGATCACAGCTTTTAGCTGTATAAATTGGTGCCTCAAATGATGATAATTTCAGGAATGAACCTCTCTCAGCTCAGAGCTCCTGCTATTCTGGCATCTTGGCACAGAAGCTCAGCTGTCACCTACTGAAGGTGTAACATCAATCCTTTGTAGCTGATTTACATCCCTTCTCTCTTTATGATTTTCAGTGACCTGACAACCACCTCCTGTTTTGTAAGAAATGCAGACAACACAGCAAAAGAAACTCTGGGCAGTGTTTCACCCCCACATTTCTTGAAGGGTTTGTAAGAAGAAACGCATACTCTCCAGATGAGGAAAAAACAGAAGTACAGAGCTGTGATGGCTGACAAGATACACCAAGTGGAGAGGAAAACTTGCTGACGATAAGGAAGTCACGATCAGGAGAACTTTGTTAATATTCTCCTCTGACCTGCTAAGTCTGAATAAAAAATTAATGCTTTTTCCAAAGCATTCAGATAGAGGTATAGGTTTTTCCTATGGCAACACACTGGCACAAGGTCTGTTCCCAAGGCAGGTGTAACCAGAGAAATGCACACTAGGATTTCTCCCAAAGAAAAAGAGGATTAATCTGACAGAGTAAAACTTCATACTTGGTTCATTTAAATATTCAAGGTAGGTGCTGCTGATCGTTTGTGGCCTGTCAGCTACTCAGAGGCAACTCACTGTTGGATTGCTCCAACTCCCTGTAAAGGCAGCAGCTTATTTCTCAGAGCGCACAGTAAGATATTTAAAATCTTCTAATGTCAAGTTTTTAATCTAAAAGTTACTCTTAAGTAACCAGCACACAGCAAATTCAAACTCCAGCTTAGGGGAGCTTTTGTTTGTGCAGCTGTACCCTAAGCATCACAAGCAGCAGAAATCACTGTTTAGCTATTTAAAGAACATTCATTTCCTCAAAATTTCTGAATACTTAACAGTTTTGCTTGAAAATGACATACCTAATTCTTATGCATAAGCTGTTTGAGACTGTTAAGGACTATATTATGAATATTCATAAGTCAAAACTAATTTAGTAACAAAACCATGTAATTTGAAAAATACAAATCTTCTTTAAGACAACCACTTAACATCATATTTTAATCAAAAACGTATTACTTGGTTTACTTGTGCTAATTTACCATAGAAGGTTTTATATATATATATATATATATATAGTTTACTTATGATTTACACTAAGAACATAAGTATTTAACCATTCAGAAGCAACAACCTGACATGGAATGTAATCAGGAAAACAGATACCAAAGGCTTCCTACTTTGCTGAACTTCACTGCACCATTTCCCTACACTGCTGTGTCTGCTGTTCTGTGGGATTCATTCCCTTCCAGTGCTCGTGTTTCCTCTCCTATCAGGCACTTCCAAAACCACTGCTCAGTAACTGGTTTTGCCTCTGCTATTTAGCACTGTCCTACCTGAACACCTACAAATATTGGGTTCACCAACCAATGCATGAATGGGGAACAGCTCAGTACATGGGGTTAGCATATCTATAGCTGGATTTAAGTTACTCAAGAGTGGGTGTTGTTTTGTTTTGTGGTGGTTTTTTCTCTCTTAAACAACTTAAAACCTTCTGGAGTTTTTCTGACCCTTGTAAAAATAATATTAATTTTAAAAATCCTAACTGTTTGTATTAATTTGCAAAAATTCCCCATTGCCAATATTAACCCGATGCCAGGACCCAACTAGTACTTTTCTACATTTTAGGGAAAAAAATAAAAATCCGTATTTTAGATACCCAGTACTTTTCTTAGGTCGAAGCGTACATTAACATCCACAGTTAGGTTACTTTCACTTCCCAATTGGAATCACAAATTGCCTCCACATAACTCATGCTACATTTTAGAAAATAAACCCCTATGTTTTAAGTCGAACTATTACAAGTATCTTATTGCAGCTTCACAAGCTGAAATAGTGGAAGGAGAAAAACAATCTCACTGCACATTCTCTGTCCCAACTGGTTTCTATGAAGAGATCCAAAAAGCCTTTAGTATTTTGGCCTGTAAAAAATGTTTAGGTGCAACAGATAGAGTTGACAATTTGATGCCATCTTCTGGCTTTTTTAATTTAGTAAATTTAATTTCTACCTTGTTCCTTCATAACATGGAAGTTTGAACAAGAACTTTACCCAGAAATCTAAAATTTATAAGGTAACTTCCATGTTGCTGCACAGAAACAGTACAAGTTAAAAGTAACATTTTTAAATTAAAAGATTCTGCAAGAAGGATTGGCAACTGCTTGCATGGAAAACATAGTGCAGCTTCCAGCTTCACCATCCACGATGGAAGACAATTCACCCAAAGATGATTCTGTTTGTAAGGATGGACGGAGTAAAATTTGGATCTCAAAAGAGGAATAAAATAAGTACACGTGGATGGCAAGCTTGTAGAATTATCTTTAAGAACAGACTTAAGTTTATCTATTCAATTTAGGGTACAAGAGACTGTGAGAACTCATTTTGACTACCAGTAACTGTATTATTATTATTTCCTGAGTGACTTTAAGTACTGAGCCTTTGAAAATTCTAGTAAAGCCAGCCTAAAGAACTGTAACAAAATTTAAAACATCTGCACAGTTTAAAGGAATATTATTTTTCTATCAGTTAAATATTGTACATATCAACACATGAGAAACAGCCTGAACAAAGGACTGACTTCAAAACCAGGTATCTAAAAACTGGTCCAGATGCCCTGCACTTGAAGCTTGATAGAAACATCTATTTCAAATAAATAGCTTGGATTTTGAAAACATAGAGCTTTGTTCTAAAAATTTAAAGCCCTTAAAAGCCTTAGGGAAAAAAAAAACAAACCTTTCAAAGAATCAAGCAAAACAATCCAACTGAGTGGCTCTGCCTCTGCAGCCTCCCCAATAATTCTCTGACTTCTGTTCAAGAATATTTTAATAATGTTTTAACTAGTATTTCACATCATAATTTTATTTATACATGAAACTGGTAAAGCTTATTTTCCTACTTCTACGCACACAGATCTGCATGCAGTCCCCCAAGACATATTTAAATAATAAATTGCAAGCTTTTAACTGCCTTGCTAATTTTAAACTATGCTGAAAAAAAAAATGGAATTTGATAACAAGACCTTAACTATTGTGCAAATACTACTAATATTATAGTAATTCTCACTTCGTTGCTTGCAATATCAATAAAAAGGTCATTTCTACTGTTTACATTGTTTCAGCTTCCTTATATCCTAAGAGAGAGAGTGGGAGTTAAAGCAGAATTACAGATACTTTTACAGAATTCATTTTAAAGGATGAAAAGTTTATCATTATTTATTAAAGGATTCCAATACCAACTGCCTAAAGAAAATAACATCACAGATTCACTATCTCCTACTTTGACAACTACAAACCTGATGAGACAAGACAAAAGGGCTGCTAAAAACACGTAAATGGTGCTTATTTCAAAATACAGAACTGTTTATAGAATCATAGAATCCTTAAAGTTGGAAAAGACCTACAAGATCAAGTCGAACATTTAATATATTATATTAATATATATTATACTGAAGATCATGTCTTATCCAGCATAGTCTGATGAAAAAATATGAGGAGAAGACTGCCCATCCTCAAATTCAGCTGCAGGACAGAAAACTTGATGCCCATTTTACAAGGATAAGGCCCATTCTAGTTTTGAAAATACTGTTGAATTAAGTCCATGTAACAAATTTTGCCAAGTGTAGAGAAATCAGACACAGGCAATGCCCTGGGAACAAGCACAGCGTCACAGAGGGACACGGGAGGACCAGGGAAGGGTGGCACCAAACTATGCTGATGCCATCCAGGGACTAAATGAAACTTAAATCCTAACACCTCTTCTCCCACAGTGTTCAAAGTAAACTTCCACTTACAAATCTGGTCCTTTATTAATCTATCATAGAATTAAAACTGACAAGTTCACTCAAATTCTGAAACGCTGACGCTGTAAAACATAATAAAACCCAGAAGTGATGGGTGTTATCAGTAACAGGTTCAGCCTGGGGACGAGGGTCATTGAAAGGCACGGAAAATACTCCCTGAAATTTCTTATTCGTTACAAACAAGTTAAAAGAAATTTGGTTTAAACTTGGAAAAATATGATTGAATTAACTGGAGTGCTTACAGATAGCTTAGGCAATATTCTGGTTCTGCAAAGAAAATTGTTCTAAGTAAGCCAAATCACAGCTGAATTGAAAAGAAAACTGTACTTAATAGTGGGTAACTAGGGACAAGAGCATATAAATATGCTGAAGAAACAAAAATAATGGAAATTAATGGAAGATGCTTTTGAAAAGAGTTAATGAAAGCCACAATTACTGAGGTATAAACACTAAGTATTACCGCCAAAGCTAAGAGATCAAAACCCTCTGAACAGTTTTCCCAGGAATGTGCTAGAGCTCCTCCCATCTTTATCCTTGCACAGAGTATCTGTAAAACTAAGGCAGTTGTCTTGAATTTACAAGAGTCACGTAATTCCAAACTGTTGCTATTGAAATAGCAATTTCGAGTTGAAGAGGAATGTTGGTGAAGGAGCCAGATTAAACATGTAAGCACTTCCATTTTCCTGGGGATAAGCTGTTTTCATCAAAAAACAACTCTTAATCCTGAGAACTCCAGAGGGCTCCTTTGTTTGTTTGTGCGTTTGTTTTAAAAATAAAGGCCTGCCCATAATATACCTACCCAGGTTTATTTAAATGCCTCATGCCCTTGAACTGAGTGAAAAGACAAAAGCAGATTATCACTAAAACAATTATTTTTGTTCGGAATTCTTCCCCTTTGGGTTAGTTATCTGAGCCGGCCTCACACATATAAACTTGGCAACCAGAGAGGGTTTTGACACACACGGTTTGAGCATGAAAGGATTGTTTCACCCCTCTCAAAAGGCAGGTGCAAAGGTTTATACACTACTGGGTATCTGTATGCCAAGATCAGAACATGCCACATCAGTGTCACAGAACTGGAATTTGTATAACTGTGAATTCGCTACAATTGTCTACTGTTTTAGTCTCCATCTTTCAACTTCACCCATTCATATCTAGTTTCAATACCAACTTTAACGGCCAGAATTAGGCACTCACAGGAAGTGGGTTTTCACCAGAAATACCACAGAATACAGGGCCCAAGGAATGGATTTGCATAAAAGCACAACTGATATGGAAACTCCAAACACATATAAAGAAGCATTGTTATTTTTCTGTTTGGATCCTGCTTTGGAAATGGTATTCAAGGGAACAGTCACATGTACATTACAGAACATGTTCAGCACAGAGCAACAGGGACACCCCACTTACACCTGCAGTCAGTGAGCAATAAATGTGCAGAGGAAAAGGCTTTAAGTGACCTCAGAAAGGCTCCCTTGCAACTTTTAGAAAGATTCATGAAATGCTTTGTGTGAGAAGAATATTTTTAAAAGTTCTGCAGGTGCCTAAACGAATACAGATGGATCCATAACTTTCGTGAAAATTTCTCCGCAAACAAAAAATCCAAATTGAACCAAGGCCCAAGCAACAGATTAACTTTGTGTGATGCTGTCCAAAATCTCAATGCAACAGAAACTGGTGAGGCTCTGTCCAGACTCCCCTTGGTTATCCTGACTTCCACTGCTAGAACAGGGGATGCTGGACTAGAATTCAAATACAAAGGCAGCTTATTAAAGACCTCGAGTTATTTCATGATTGCTTGTTCAACAACTTATCCAGCTCCACCTGTTCCCAGTTGTACTTCATCCTGAAGTGATCTTCTCCTTTCTATTCCCTGAAAAGCACTTTGAATATTCTTCTTCTGTACCTCAACACCTTCAGCAATCCCAGCACTGTGGTTATATATTACATTACGCTACAAGAAAACACAATTATCATGGGTGATCATGGGCAGAGATGAAAGCAATTTCCCAAGTAATCACCCTGCAAGACTTAAAATATCTGAGAAAATCCTGAAGCTGTGATCCTTGAGGAGCCAGTGCAGCACATTGAACAGCAGAGCCATGAACTCTTAGTTGATTGTGCTGCCTAGAAAAGGAACTGCCGAGTTCAACAATGTGTTTTTCAGGATCCCAAGGTTTAGCTGCAGCTACAACAAATTGTAGCACACAAGCCAAGAGATGAGGACTTGACTGATGACAGAGATGCGTGTAAGCATACAAGGGAGTTGGATATGGAAGGGGCTATTTTGAACTGCCACAGGCCAGGGAGAAGGTAAAAAAAATATTCTAATTGCAGAGTGCCTTGTACTGAAAACTTCCTCCTTGATGAATAACTGCTCATCTGCTATGCAAGTTGGGCTGCAAAGGAGGAGGTGCTCTCTGAGAATCACAAAAGGTGACAGTTCAGAGGCCTGCTGTAACCGGAACAGGGGGCTGGTAACAACAAACTACAGTCTGTTCAGTCCGTGGAGTAATAGCAGAGACAAGAATTTATCCTATCTCCAATCTTCTTCTCAACTCTTTTTATTTCTTTACTTTGGGAGTTTTACACAAGCACACCCCAAGATATTCCTGTCAGACACCCTTTGCTTCACTGGTTACACCAAAGTTAAGTGACAGAAACTGCATGCAGAGGGAATAAAGGAAAAAATACACAAGTTATCTAAACCATTTGCAAACAGAGTAGTGAGTCTGCAGCATAACTTGGGTTATGAACAAACTGCCTTTGTATGAACAAACTGTCTGTTGAGACAGAGCAGATTCGTTATCTCGGGTGCTGGTAATAAAATTACTGACAAGACACTGAGACATGAGAGACATCTGCACAACATAAGACAAGCAAGTTAGAAATGGAAAAGTAATTCACTGCAAAAGGCTCTGAGTTTTAATCCAGCATGGAAGTGTTAAGATTTCTGGACTTGCATATGCTGCAGTTACCCACACCCTGTAATTCCCCTAGACTGGAAGATTGGACATTTTAAACTGCTTACAAGATAACGAGAATACTGTCCCTAAAAATTTGTCCTGCCCCAGCTGCCTCAGTTCACAAGTTCATTTCGAGCTGCCATATGGGGGAAAAAAAACCAACTAAGAATCAAAATTAACCATATTCACAACCCCCCTAGATTCTGTCCTGCTCTTACTCTACAGATTTTATTGCTTTATCTCATTAAAAAAAAACAAACAACACAGACTGAAAGGAAGAAAATATGTTGTGTACCATGAAGACAGGAAGTTAATTAAATCAGGATGCGAGCAGAGTGGTTTTTTTTAGGATGGTCGTAGGAGGACAATGGTTGAACAGACTTTTTTTGCTTTGTAACAGTGTGGCTAAGCACCTCTGATCATTATGCCAGCAAAAGGTACCACTTCTCTTTGGCAAGAACACAAATTCAGTCATTTACCCCTCCCTTAGATGCCTAATTTAAGCCTTAATTTACAGTTTGTACAATGAGAAAAGCCCCTGTGAAATGTTTGCCAAGCACTGCACATCCCCACAGAATGTGCAAGGTTAAAACACAGGGGAACAGCAACCAAAACTTCAGACAAAGCTCCCTGCACTAAAACCACCAGTGATGGGGGTGGGATTACTCCCATCACTGCCAGCACAGATCCTGTTCTCTCATCTCCTTTCCTCGTGTGCAGACAGCAGAATGGTCTTGGTCAACAGGTTGACAACGTGTTCAGAGGACCTGATCCACACTCAGGTTTTATCACAAGAAGATGAAAAATCTGCCCCCAAAGACAGTTAGTGGTCATCCTGTGAATAAACTTTTGTTTCACTAAAAATACTAAATCAGAGAAACCACCTGTTGTGAACAGACACAGTGCCTTACATTTTCCATATGCAGGGTGCCTTAGGAGAAAAAAAAACTATCAGGACCAGAGCTGACATTTGATTGCAATGTTTCTTTCTGCCTCATGATTTCACACACCACATCAAGTACAACAAAAGACGTCAGTAGGTATGACTTCAAAGAAAATACATCTACTGCTGGATTTAAACTCTTATATTCTGATTTTAGCAAAATAAACACACCCATGGCAACATTTTCCTACAGTTTAAGATAGGGCAAAGAGGCAATTTGGGATTCAAAAGAACACACATGGTAACTTCAAACCTACAAAGTTCATAAAGAGTGTATGAATAGTACTTCAGTCTTAAAATTACACTTTGGGAGTTGCTTAGCCTCTATCTGCCCATGCTTTACACACTCAACACAGAAAAACACCAAGAAAAGCCCTTGCTCTTCAGTATCCTCAGACAGCTGCTCCCACCACCAGTCAACATCATTAACCTATTTTTCTCAGCACAATATTCTGAGGTCAGCATTTCCAAAACCTGCAGTAATAGCATTCTTCTTACACCAGTCACAGCAGCTCTGACAAAGTACCTTCTAGACTCCCTAGATCTCTTCCTTAGACTGCAGTATGCAGGGGATTCACACACACCATCATAATCAGACACCCAGAACAGAAATGGGATGGGTTTGGTACTGCCACGTGCCGTTTATCAACCTGTTCTCCTCCTCTGCCTCCAGCTTTTCCAGTGAGATCCATTCCACTACAAATGAAACTCTTCATTGTAGAACTCTCATACCAAAATTCTCTTTCAATTAAAATATTATTTTACTTACAACAATGAAGAAGCACTCAAATTAGACCAAAACATTTATTATTCCCCCCTGTTCAAGAAATCTTCACTTAGTGCAACTGGGTAACTACAAAAGGCCTGAAGTTTCCCTCCCTGAGTACAAATGTAAACAGACTAAAATGTTAAAATATTTTGCAGTAATCACTATTATGCAGCACTAAATCACACTACTGTTCATGTCAGCAGAAAAGGCCAGGAAGCCACCTGAGCCCAAAATTCTGTATTTCCTAGATTAACCCTTTATACTTATCCAACAGGCTCCAAGATAAAAAGAACCCTAATAATCCACTAGACACTAAAACAAATTAAAACTTTCTGGTTTGTACCCAAAGAGCAAATTGTTCAACATGCTGTTAAACTTGGAGTTGTCTTGATTTCAACATATTTTAAAAGCCTGGTTCTTTGGTAAAGGTAATACAGCCTCTGGACAGGGTTGGTTTACTTAAGAACTCACATATGGGGATCAAGCAACAGAATCACAATATTAATCATCACATTAACAAAGTCACCTGGGGCACAAAAGCATTTTAGTCACATATCATAGATTCATATACTGAGGACAAACAACAGTAGAATACGGACTGTGTTTTCCTAACAGCAATGATGCTTTCTACTTGTGTTCTTGACAAATACCCATGTTGGAAGAATTGCCTCCAAAGTCTTCAGCACTAGCGTGCATGCAGCAGGATTTGGGTGTGATTGCTACAATCCTATACACCAAACAGATTGTATCAACTGCTATTGCTTTGGTATCCTGAAGAAACCTGTTGTTCATGCTGCTCCACTGCAGACCATAAAAGCTGGTGATGTTACCTGCCTACATCAAAAACTAACTGTAGTGGCAATAAATCATGCACTGAGTTAAAATACAGAAAGGATTCTGGCTGTATCACACGAGAGGAATTTTTCCGTTTGGCCTTCTGCCTCTACTTTCAGCTTCCTTTGGCATTACATCTAAATTCCCCATTATTCTTCTCTCTTTAGTAGAGAAGATTAAATTAAGCCCTTCTCAAAACACTAAGATGACAGCATTCAACTCTTATTTTTTCATTTTATACACAATCCATACACTAGATAGACTATCTCCAAGCTTCTATCATTGCATTATGAGATCTGGTTTATCACACGACTGTTCTTTGAAATGGCTCGGGCACAGCTGTGTTTTTGGTGGTGCAGAAACGCAGTCCCTCTTAAATGAAGGTCAACTGACAATGTCTCACCAAGTCTGGGGCCACCCTATTCAAGGATAAGGGAAATACAACAACTTTATACATTTTATGATCTTCCTGTTACGCTATGAGTTTTATACAGTCTTCATCCCTCGTTGCAAAAAAAATAACCCCCAGACTAAATGAGCAGCCTCAAAAGAGTATCTTAAAACAGGTTCTGAAAGTTCTGAAAAGGCTGTGCCCTCCCACTCTTCCTGCACACACATACACACACTAATTCATCTCTAAGAACCTCCCACTGTGAATAACTGCCCAAGATGACAGAGTGTGCCAGTCAGCACAGACACAGGTGAGGTTCACTGCAACTATTATTTCTGCTACTCACATGTTAGCAACTATCAGTCATCCATAATGATCCTGTGGATTTTTCACAGTTTATCTGAGGGAAATCTGCTGCAAGCAGCAAGACCTCTTCAGCTCTCCTTCAGCCCTCACATCTGTCCCAGTACTGTTTTGCCTTTGAAAATTCTAATGTCAGTGATAAAAAATAAACAAGATTTTTTTTTTTTTCTACAGCAATCTGCTGCAAAGTAAAATCCCCTCACTGGAAAACTGAGCATTTAAGTGGCAGGAAATAAAAACGAGTAAACCACTAAGAGAAGACAATGTTTTGGAACAGAGTGAGGCTTTCAATGCCAAGATTTCAATGAGACAAAAAAACCCCTCTACACAAAGTGTAACAAGATCCCTCTGTTATGACACCCTGGAACTTTCTGTACGTGCTTAGGAAGGCTTTACCAGTCACAAACAGATTCAGTTTCATAGAGACTCACCCAATAACTTCCTTGTTTTAGTCGGGTCATGCTCTACTTTTATGAGAAAAACACCAAAATAAAACAGCAGCATCACCTTTTGAGAAAGGCCAGCATAGTAATTTTATCTGTAGCTCAATGGGCTGATAATAAGTACATAGACCAGAGACCTCATAATTTTCTATTTATTCCTGTTCTTCTAAAAAGATATTTTGAAAATGTTGGGAAAAAACAACTATTCAAGAGTTAATGCCAGACCACATATTTCTTCCTTATTTCCCAGCTTCTACACTGGCATACTCTTGGGGGAATTCATACATGCCTATTCTGAAGGAAGAGCAGAAACCCTTATCTCCTCAAACTGACATTTTTGTACTGACTGGTGACTAGTTTGAAGAAACACATCTGAAGGCACTACCACTATGAAAGCTGTTCTAAAAAAACCCCAACTCATTCCTGCCATCAGATCTCAATCAGCTGCGCTCAGCTATTTCCAGGCAGCACCCTTTCCCTCTGAAGTGGCAGAGGCGCCCTAGATTTCACCATTTCGTTAGCTCACAGCATCTTCCCAGAACCACAGCTCTTTTCCTTCCCAGGCCAGCGGGGCCTCAGCCACAGCACTGCCACACAGCATGGAGCTGCTATTTATAACTCTTGCAAGCATCTCATGTATGCCTCAGCATTGTTTCAAGAACAAGCAATTCCACACAGTGTCATCAGAGCTTATTAGCTCCGGCCACACGGGACCAAACCGACTCCACCAGACCATTCAGAGCCGGCTGATGCATCTATTCCCTCCTGGTCGACATTCCACAAGGCTTATTAGATTGTGTGCATTATCATGTGAATACACAGATCCAATTTTAATCTGGCACTGGTCCCAACCAACCTGCTAGAGAGAGAGAGAAGAACAGAGATTCAACAGACCTGCCCTCGCTTTCCCCACTGCATCCAGCGTTTCCCACGTTACTGACACGTCTCCTTGCCGCTCCCTTCCTGCAGGGCACCTCAGATAAGTGACAAGTAATTACATGTAACAGCAAAAATCCTCCTGTAGTGGCTTTGAGTCTAGGCCTTCCTTGGTGACCAGGTTGTAACCAAGGTTGTAACCAATACATGTTCCCAGTATTTCATACGATTTTTACGTAAGCAAGAGTTTAAATAAGAAGAGAGAGAGGAAGCTCTCGCTCCTCTTTCTTCCAGCAGACCAAAGGCAAAGGTTCTTTGCTGTCACGCTGCCCGGGCGAGGGAGTGAGGCCTGGTGCGCCTACTTGGCCTTGAGGAGCAGATGGTGCCGAAGGTTGGTTGGTGCAGTTCGCTGTTCTCTAGAGGGAAGTATTTGCTTTTTATCCTTTTTTCCCTTTCCCTTCCTTTTCCCTTTTTTTTTTTGGGAGGGGGGGGTGTTCCCTGTGGGTGTTATATTGTATATAATCCTATTTATATATATAAATGTGTTTCACTTCAAATTCAGTTTCATTTGGGTTCTTTTGATTTTTTTTCACGATCTTTTCAGTCTGCTGTGAGAGAGGGAGGGGGAAGGTTTTGTCCCTGTGGTCCGGGCACTTGGTTGGGAGCCAAGTCCAACCTGGTGACATTTTTGGAGGTCCCACTGAGATTACCAGTGGTTCTTTTGATTTTGTCGTGATCTTTTTGGTCTGCTGTGAGAGAGGGAGAGGGAGGGGGGAGGTTTTGTCCCTGTGGTCTGGGCACTTCGTTGGGAGCCAAGCCCAACCTGGGATACCTCCTCTTGCTGTTAGGCAAGCCCAGCACAAAGTACACTGGTACACTGTTTAAGGCAAAAGAAAAAAAAAAAAAAAAGGGAAAAAAGAAAAAAAAAAGGAAAAAAAAGAGAAAAGAAAATGGCAAAAATAGAAGATTTTTCACAATAGGGAATTCTTTTCCTTAAGAGGTGACCTAGATTCTCACAAGCAGGGATTCCCTTTCTGTATTGCATCCAGGCTTCATTAAATTAAGAAAGAATTTTTATTCTATTTTATTGCTTTGCTTGCTTACCTAGAAATGCAATAGAAGGGCATTTCATATCTGGCAAAATAAGCAACACCAAGACAAAGAGTAACATGGAGATCCAAAGGTGTGAAGAGGAAAAAACAAAACCAAACCAACCAACCAAAGGCCAGGTTTGGTCTTACCAACAGTTCAGTCTTTTCACCTGCAGTGTGAACCATCATACTTGCACCTGAATTAAAGCATGACCATGCATAATCAAAAACTTGCAGCAAAAGCATTTGTAGAAGTCCAAACGCTTAGTTACACAAATCCTCAAGAGAAGACTTAAAAGAATCTGCAATATGCAACCCATCATCCAGGGTCATGAGATTTGTGGGGTTTTTAAGAGGATAACAGGTTACTGCATGTTTTTAAGAGGCAGGGTTTTTTCAGATGACAGACGCTCCCTATAAATTTACTTCAGTAAAACGGATTAGTGTTAGAAAGCTTTCGGATGCTGAATAAGAGTTACAAAACTATATATATAACAGAAAAATATAATCTTTAATTTTAGGCCAAATTTTACATATTCAGCATTATTACATTAAATATATCTGGTATTTCTCTCTGTTATACACACACCTCCCTGCACGATGCATTAATGATTCTTAATATTATGCCTTGAGGTGGACAAGATGCAAGAGAGCTGCCTCTGATTTCTTCTTCTGTTAGAAGCCACTAAATTACAGAAAATAAGACCCCTGGAATTTAGGTTTCAAATATAGTTTGAGAGAGCAGAAAAGAATAAAAGTTCTCCAGTTCCAACCAATATTCTCTGTCATTTAATATAATACAAACCGAGCTCTAAGGATTTCCTCTGAATAGTGTATTTTAGGACTAGGAATCCTGGTGACTCTGACTCTACATTAGTAATTTATGTGGAAAAAAATCCTCAGGCTTACGAAATTAATCTAGAGTCTTACACAGATTACAGAAGGAATTATGAACACAGTTATTCTGACAAAAAGCACGATTTCCACAGCAGAGCTTCCTTTTCCTTGAAAGTCACTAAAGGAAGGCTATCATTTAAGTTTAATGTGAATTTCAAAAGTGGAAAGTCTGCACGACAGACCGGCAACAAGAGGAGTGCAAAGTCATTTTGTGTGGCAACTGGATCTCTTCGTTGATCAGAAGCAGATCCAAATGAACACCAACTTGCAAACGGTTTTTGCCACAAAACAGAATTAACCAGAAATCAGTTCAGTGATATTAAGCACATTACATGATGTAACTCTTCAGACTGAAATTAACTTTTCATTAATATACACTGACTGGAAACTACATCAAGTTGAGGGAAACATGGAGCATTAGGTAAAGGTGCATGTCCCTGGCTGGCCAGGCTGAAGGAGTTCTACCAGACTGGGTGGTATCCACAGTGTTTGGAGTTATTTCAATTCCTCCAACACATCAAAGAAAGGGCAGCAGGGAATTGCTCTTAAAATGGGATTTATTTTCCATTTTATGATCCAGGTTTTCTGTTGGCTATGAACAAATATTGCTTAAATTTATTACAGAGATAGGACCCCTTGAATCTTTGGAGAAAGGATTTCTTCCACAGATTTTGTTGTTTTTCCTAGTTCAAGTATCTGTGCTTGAAGAAAAGGATTCAGGTATTTAAGCCACTTGCTAAATCTTTGTTATTTCTGCTGTAAACCCTTCAGGTCCCCCAGAATTAGCTGTAAATGAGGATACCTACAGGAGGGAGCTGCAGGAATTAATGTACTAGAGCTACTGAGGAAATGTGACAGATGGAAAGAGTCAGTACAGGTCTCAACCCCAAGTCACAGGAATATCTGACAGCTCTGAAAGTCCAGCTCTTCAATTCCATATTATTTAAAATTCACTAAACAATTGCATCACCAGTTTCAATACCAAGAATTTCTGAGGCTGACAAAATGCCTCCATATTCATGTACAAACCAGACACATAAGGAAAAAAATTTAGCGAGCAGATGAACAGTTGGAGCTGCTTATCTCTTAATTGGTCTCATATAAAAGAGAAAAATAAAATTAAAAAAAACCTATGTATGTAGCTCATCCAGCAGTCCACAGAAGAGTACTGGGCAGGATGTCTGCATCCTGGTGATGAATCTGATGGGCCAAGTCTCATCAAATCACTGGGAGAGAAACACTGGATACCTTAAGAGCCTGAAGACAGCCTAAGGGACAAGTGTCTTCCCGTGCCTGTTGCAGGAAGGAATCAGGCAGAGAGAAGGGCTGGACAGGTAGAAGCAGCTGGAACAACACAGTTTCCTTCCTAGGCATAAGAGCTGGTAGCCTATTAACTTCCACAGGATGCCATCTTCCTGCTTTGAGATTTGATACGTAGTACCAGTTCTGCCCCAAGACTCTCACTTTCTGTAGGAATTTATTTTCTAATTCTCATGTTGGGAACGTGAGGGTGGCTGTTAGGGGTAACTTATCATACAGGGGAGGCACATGGATGAGACAGGCCATAAGGTAAGGGAAAACCAAGCCTATTTCCCAGAGCAGTCATTTAAACTGCCTATGAACGTTCAGTGCTTCTGCTGGTTGGCCTCCTCTCCCCTGCTGTGCTGAATCAAAGCTTCATAAAGTCCCTGCTCTTCTCAGAATGCAAAAGCAACACTTGTGACAGGCAGAAAATATTACTGCTGGCACTGCCTTGTCAGTTTGTCAGGGGAGAACTGCACAACTAAAAATCCTGCACAATACAAATGAAATTATGTTGTCCATCCCCCGGAAAAATAAAATCTGCATTTAGCACTTGAGAGCAGCAATAATTGCATGCAAAGCCTGGGGGAAGATATGAAAAATCAGAGTACAGAAGAGAAAGAAGATATGATAAAGAAACAACGCAGTATTGAAGAAAGAAATCTGTCTGGACAGTAGTCGAATATACAAAGTTTGCCTAACACATAAAACCAGAACTGAACCAAAGCAAACCAAAACCATTTTGTATTTTGGATTTTTGAGTGATCAAACCTGTGTTCCTCAAAGGAAGCTGTGATAGGAGAATGGACTGAATTCCAGATGGATACCTAGAACATCAGTTTACTTATTAAAAACATACAAGCTTTAGAATTATAAAACATCCCCTTGAAATGTTTCCTAGGAATCACCCTACGACTTGAAAACATCACTTGGACTTTTTCTTCTCTCATAACTTTGCAAAGTCAGGGGATGTGCTCATATTCCTTACCGAATGATACACAGCAATTATCAACTACTCATCAGCGTAACTGATTCAGAATACCTGGGCACCTTTTCTAGTTCTGTAGATTGATCTATATTGCTGCATTTAGGTTCTAAATTTATGACACTCAAAGATTAATGAAATCACTCAGTTTATGGCTTGAGTGTGATTAGAATAGATTGCAAAATCTTGACCACTGGTTAAAAACTACGTGTAAGCAAGTGTAAGTTGGGCTTCACAAGCAGCTAAGCAATAGTGAAAATCTAATAAGGACAATAAGGCAGGCAATACTGACACTTGTGGTCATTCCTAGATTGCTGGTTTCCATTCAGTTACAAACGTGCTTGTGATAGCTAAGACATATGTTGGGATCACAAAGTAGTCAAGTAAATTATAAGTGTTTTACAACCCTGTTTCCACTCCAATACTTGGAGAAGTATTCTTTCTGAAGCAAAGAAAGGAATGGCCACTGGCCATAAACATAATAGTTCTTAACACGGAAAATTAAAACTAAGTATTTGTGACACTCTGCATTAACATGTCTCCAGAAGGTAAAAATAAAAGCCTAAAAGCAAAAATAACCAACCTTGAAAACGTTGCCATTAATCATTCTGAACTGTCACTTGAAAGGTTTTCAGCGCATTACAGTTGAAATAATACTTCATTTTACTATGACAAAAGGGAATAAACTTTTCAAACTATTCATGGAGTATCCAGAAAGTATGGTCCACATGGGAACACTGATAGGTCAGCTATGGTATAAGTATTTATTTTAACTCTCATGGGGCTGGTGACCACCAGGCAGAAGGTTACCAAGCAGTACACACTTGACTGTTGCGACTACTCATGATGGGTTTGAGAAATTCCTGCTAATGTTGCCCAGACAGAACTTTAATTAATGGTTCAATCTAAGAGTTTACTATAAAACCAGTTAGCCAAGATTCTGATGACATCCTCTAAAAGAGACACGTAGAGACTTTTCAAAGTTTTTTGGAAGAAAATATTCCAAACTCACACACTTGAGTGCATTTTGCTCAGTTTGCAGTTGTCATGTGCACAGGTTATTCCAAATCACCATCTTCTCTTACTCCTGGAGTCTGGCTCCAGTTTTGCAGGGCCCAATGAACGGTCCAGCACCCACCGGCCACGGTGACTCTGTCATGTTCCCAACACAGCCTGTACATCTTCACATCAGTTACTCCTTGTAGTCTTAATAGGTGGCAGCATTTCCAACCCTAACATTGCAGCTTCTAATTTCGGATGTAACCATAGTAACATTACAGAACATACTACTCCCTGGATCAAGAACAAGCAGTCCACTGACCCTTCACGGTGAGATTTAGCTGAAATAAAGCTCATTCCAACCTCCAGCCCAGCAAGATTAACAAAACCTCCAGGTCGTATTTCCTGTACAAAGCAAGATCTGCCCTCCTGAAACACCCAGAAACATAAAGTACCATATAAAAGTGGCTAAGAACAAAGTGCTATAAAAGAAAAGGAATTTCTTCCTGAAACTTTGACTCTAAAGCTACATCAGTCACTCCCAGACAGAAAGCAGTAGAAAAATCAGAAGTTTTTCCTTACTTTTCTGTAAGATGAGCAGACTTGCTCATTCTTTACTTGAAAAAAAAAAGAGAATGAGTAAAAGAAATTGGTCATTAATATTTAAGAAGTCAATATTCAATTTGTACACAAGGCAAGATGACAAATTTTACACATAACAACAGATAACAGCTCTGCCTGAACTTTACAGGCTACACACAAGGGATATATGGTCATTTAATTAAAAGCCAAAGCTGATGTCTGTTCCTTTATAAATTTATTTTAAAAAAAGATTCTACTTGGAAAAAATTGCCCTAGGGATTTTTGTACCTTTAATATTTACCAATGAGTATCTACAGAAAAATAAGAACAGCTCTGCCCACTCCAATATGTAAACATACTACCTACAGCTCACAAGCGCCAGGAGGGACACCAGGTACAGTGAAGCAGTAGTAAATAAATTAAGCTGAAACAGTATGGATTTGAGAAACCATTCTGTTGAGATTTAGACTTGTTTCCCAAAGACAATGTCACATGTCTTATCTGAACATTCAAAAGTCAGAGGCAGATTTACATGCTTGTATTTCACAAAGACATTACATCTTCTATGTAAATCCACACGGGTAAATTGACTACATGAACAACCCACTGGATTTCCCGTTGGTAGCCCGGAATGCAGCAAACTGACAGGACTCCTGAGCGCGCTGTCACATGTTTGTGTATGTACAGGGACAGAATGCACAAAGTTCTGGATATTATGTAGGGCAGGGACACGACAGCTTTGCGTGTTTCAGTGGAAAATTGAGCAGGCTGGGCATGAACGGAACCTGTCACAGCCCTGATTCACAACTGCTCAGAAATGTCCCAGATCAGTAAGGAGTGCTGGACACGGCCCCACTGCCTCACTGACGTCCTCCCACCCCCCTTCATTTTTTAAACACAAAATTTCTCAGAGTGGAGGACAGACAAAGTCTTTACTGATATGAACTTTATATTTATAATTACTATTTAGGAAATATGCTCCTGATCCTAAAATACCCTCAAATAAGATCACAGGATTTGTGGATATTGTCATTAGGTTGCATTACAAACAAGACTGAATTAATAGAGAAAGTTGGTGCACATAGATTATTTAGTTAGGAGGATCTAAATCTGATTACGTTTCTAGTAAATTAGCATAATATGCATCTAGAATAATAAAACACCTTGACTGCCTGGGGAAGCCTTATTTGCCAGTAAGGGACATACCTACCCCTAATCCTACAAATCAGACACACCACATGATAGGGCAATTACAGTTTCTTTATCCTTTGGCTGAAAAAAAAAATGTCTAAAGAACTAGTCATTAGCTTTTCAAAACAGAGCGGATAAACCCAGTGACTAATAAATACCTGGGTAAGTATCCTACTAGCTTTCTATTGTCTGAGCTATGTATTGTGGTATTTTACTTATATAGTAAATAGAATAAGATGCTTCAGCATAGAAGGGTCAGTCTTTGAAAGCAGAGAAATGAAAGGAATACAAGTTTCCTTAGGACCAGAAAGGCACATTCTATGATATAGGTATGTCTGTAACAGACAGAAGACATTTCAGATTCATCAATAATTGAAATTAAGTGCCCCTGACTCTGCAATGCCAGACTTCAGGCTTTACCACAGCAGAAAGCCATTAACAGCAGAGAGGCAGCTTAACAGTGTGTCCTTATACATCAGCGTTGTTCAGCTTAATTGAACAGCCTAAGATAACAAAAAGCAGCTTTTACAGAGTAAGCATGTGCAAAGGAAATACGAGCAAAGGAATACATTTTTATTTTCATTTTTACTTTGGCATGAAGGCACAGGCGATTTACACTCCAAGAGAGCCAAAGGGGTTAAATCAAGCTTCAGCATTTAAACGCTTATAATTCCCTTGCACTGCAGAACAGCTTTTGGAATAGGGGAATAGAACGTCTAGCATTAAAAATCCCCTAGAGAATCATAAGTTACAGTGTCAAGGAAAAGTGAAAACAATCTGTAAAAACCCTCAATTGTTCACTTAATAATCATACAATTTTTATACTCTTCACCTACCACGGTGCATGAACTGAGTATGTATCATTTATCAAATAAGAGCAAGAGCCTTTAAAGCTTCCTGTCTGCCTTTGGATTTAGTCAAAATGAATGCAAACAATCACGTGGGATTCAGCCAAGCAGTGACGTTAAATTCTGCTCTGTCAGAAGACAGCATCTGTCAAAGCCCACATTTAAACTGCTGCCTGCCTGTGCAGCAGCCGAAGAACTACGGAATGGATTTTATACATCACAATTCTGGGTTAAAACAGCTCCAAACCATTCCTATTACTGCCTAGCAACAATGAAGGAAGGAACAGAGGGAAATCCTATTACTGAGGACAGCTGAAGCACTACGCGCTAGCACTCCCTGCTAACACTACCATTAGAAATATGGATACTGAGGAGAGGAGAACACAGCACCGCATTGTCCGACACGGGAAACACCAGATGTAAAAACCTCCGATGCCTCGGCTGTGAGCGCCAGACAGCCCCGCTCCGAACAGAAACGAGAACTACTGTCCTTTTGTTTGAAGGATGAACAAAAAGCCCCCAAGACAAGGACGACACTTATAAGCGAGGAAGGTAACACGGCAACGGGCAGACAGATGGACAGAGTGGATACCGAGGGGAGCGACCGCAGGAAGCAGGGCTGTTGGGGGGATGTGCGCATGGTCGATAGCATCTTTTCTGCTGAAGTGATGGCGTGCCAAAACTATTTTCTGTGGGTATAATCCTCGCACCATAAATGGCCTGACCAAGGAAGGTATGTCAAACCCTTGTGTGTGATATTCATTCGCTTGTCTGTTACCTTTTCAGCCATTACAGATAATGATCGTTCCTAATTTGCAGAGCCCTGAGATAACACCGGCTCTGAACAGGGAGAAAGAATTCTAGCAGGTTTTCCTCTCCCCCTGCACAATGTCACTACCTTACACTCACTGAACGCGCTGCTTACAGTCTGCCAAGGCTGGTGCGGCTGGAGAGGAGGGATTAGAGGGATAATGTAGCTACTGTAATGATTGCTTTTAACTGAGAAATTAAAAACTCAAACCCCTCCAAAATAGAAAACCAGTTAGAAATCCTCTCAAACTAGGTCAAAATTAATCCTTATCTGAAGTAATCTGAAAGCACTGGTGAAATGGCCATAATGTGACATACCGAGAGCACTGAACCATTAAAACAGACCATGCAGTCAAAAGACATTACCTTAACAGTCCCTCCAGACCTTTTTACACTTTCTTTTCTTCCCCCCAAACACAAGCAAAATGTCATCAGGCCAGTATCAGCCAAGCATAAACTGGCAGCGTGCAAAAGATTGGGCACGATTTAAAGCATCAGCAGTGCAAAGAGGCACCACGATTTACAAGTAACATCAGGCTCCCCTGACACCCCAAAAGGAAACCTTCAAACACTACACACTCAGAATGGTAAGCACGTAACTTATCTCCTGCCATCACTGCAATTTCTGTTTAATATGAAAACACCGACTGTTTAACTTGGATTGTAAAATGACATTCCATCTAATTGCCATTTATTTCTATTTATTGTTGAAATTTAAATACTTTGCCACTAGCGGCAAACAAACAAGATGAACATTTGCACAAATTTAAGACCTAAATCTATACAGCAATTCAGTACACCACAGAAAGAAAGTGCTTATCTGCAGAATCTACCAATATGCTATAATAAATCATTAAAAGTCAATATAAACGTGGTTTCTTTGCCCAAGGCAAGGCTAACACGGAACAAAACAACTGCAGCTGGAAAGAGTTCACAAATCTAAGGATGCAGCATATAACAGACATTGGTTTCAAAACAGTTTTAACACATTCAGAATATAAAGTCACTTCACAGAACTTTTAAGGCAGCAACAAAAAAATGTACCCTCGGGCAATACTCCAGGAGAAGCACACTTAGCTCATGGTGAGATTTTCATATCTTGACATTTAAAAACCTGCACATCAAACCTTACCCCAAGTACTGTTTTGTGCAGAAGATTAATGGAGTTTGTAAGGGAACTCAGGCACATTCTCTGAGGCCCAATATGCAACTGCTGCTTGTTGTTCATCAGAATACCAACTCAGGCTGCCTTTTGAACTCTTCCCTCTAATTTAAGAGTTTGCCCACACAGCTAATCAAAATATGAAAATCCAAGACGTGTGAATAGGAAGTCAAATGCTTCAATTTGCAAAGCTGTAATTATAGAGCAGAACTGCAAGTACCAGGAACCAAAACACCAGCAGAGCACAGACCACAAATAAAAATTCAAGAGGCATTCACAGTTTATATATTTGGCATTTGATAATGCATCAGTGACTGCACTGTCAAGTGCCAAAAATGAAGCATCATTATCATAAATAATATCTTCAGACTGCAGTTACATGCAACAACACTCTCAGAGGACAAGGTGAGTGTTATAGAGACCTTTTGCTATACTTAGGTTTTCTTTCCTACTGTCAATAGTCGGTGCCTGTTCATAAGCTTTCTATGAAACAGAATTTAAAGTATTTGGGCAAAAGCAGGAATGCTCTAACCCTAAGTAAGTGAAAGAAAATAATATTTTTATTTTACTATTTGATTTATTGACAGTGTTTTATTTTATTTTTAAACAATGCATCCTAGGCATGTAGTATTTTTTCAAAGGTGCAGTTGTTGTTGCTGTATTTCAAATGCTTGATACCCCATTGTATATTTTGAATTGTTTTACATATAAATTGCAAAGAAAATGAGCCCAAGTTATTTGACTTTTGTTTCAGTCAACAGTTTTACGAAGCTGAAAAATAGATGTGGGTCCTTCCCCTATTCATACAATGCCTTTTTAAAGGGCAGAGACAGATTTTGAAAGAAACTCCTACCTTGAAAAATCAAGGAAATATGACTCTCTTGAAATTCCCTATGGTTCTAGTTCCATTCCTCAGTGTAAAACTTATTTTCATGCACACAGTGTGAACATGCAGCCTAATAAAAAAGGTTTCAGCCATTACAAGTGCCTTTTCTGGGACACCTCCTCAGTGCATCAGGGAAAGACAGCACTTGAAAACAGTTTTTCGTTTACACAAATATTTGTGTAACTTAAACTCTCACTTGCACCTATTGCCATATCAAAGTAGGTGCACTACAAAATACTACCTCAATTACAGATTAAACACAGATTAACAGAGCGGCTCATATTTGCTGAAATAGTTCCATCTAATGACTGTAGTTGTACAAGTGGAACAATTCAGTGTGACAAAACTGATCTGAATTCTAGCTGCTACTCCACATCTGTGAAATTCTGGGTTTGACTTTCTTCCTAAACTGAGTCAGCATGCAATGGATTGATAATTAATCAAATATTCCCACTGCTGCCTTCCAGCCTGGTATCAAACAATTAACTTCCCCGAGATCTAGAGTATCCCTTGAAGTGGCATTTATGTTTGTTGATGCAGAGATATCCTTCCCAAACAGCTGAGTGTTCATAGAGAACTCACTGCACACTGCAGAGAAATTGAAAATTCTGAGTTTTGAGGGGAGGTTTCTGTTTTTTCAGCAGGCAAAAGCAGGTTCAAGCGGTCAGACAAACACGAGCCCTTCACATTCGGGGTTTTTCGTAAGGAAAACGTCCGAGTTAGAGCAGCATAAACGTGGCGCATCAGGTTAATTCTCAGCGTGCACAGTTTAGACACAGATGTTTACTATTTTTAGGGAGGCAGCCGAGTCTCCGGGAAGTGGCATCAACCCCAAACGATTAAAAAAAAAAGAAAAAAATCGGAAATACTTCCAGCAAGCCTGAAAGCCAAAGGCATGAACGCTGGGCAGCAGCAGCAGGCAGGGAGGAGTCAGGCGGGTCCGGTGTCCGGGTGTTCCCGGAGCATTCCCGATCCCCTCCCGGGCCACCATTCCCGCGCGATGGCGCCCCCTGGCGGAGGTCACCGGGGCGGCTCCCGCTTCCCCCCGATCCCGGTCCGGGAGCGCCTCCCGCTCCCCCCGCACACGGACGGGCAGTAAGTTAAACACACCTCGGCTGCGCCTCTCGCCCCGCCCTTCTGAAAGACGAACAGTCCCCTACGGCAACCAGGCGCACTGAATGTTACACCGCACACGTGCGATTTAATATTATTCGACTGACGTCTCCAAAGTACTTCCTTACAAATGTTAAATCCTATAATTTCCCATGTAACGTGTCGCTTAGTTTTTAAGTGCACAAATTAATCCAAATATTGGTTTTAGAAGATAGGGAAGCAATTAATAAATTACACATTTCTATTAGAAATAGCATTTTCTATGGACTCTTGTTCAGCTGTCATCCTTTTTTCCTATACAAAACCCTGGGGCCCAGAAATAAATTAGAGCAAATTGAAAATCGCAAACGAATTGCTACTGTGCAGTGAAAGGTTCATTTACGAGATGATGTGATCAGCTTTTAATATGCAGCATCATGAAGCTGCCATATTGACTCTGCTCCTGAATATGAACAAAAATTTAAGAGAAAATGAAGCACAGGCTACTTTGGCACTTCTTCTTACAGCTACAGCTGCTGATCACAATTACTTGAAATTTCTGACTGATACAAGAGGTACAGCATTTACATACACATTTATAGAGAAAAAAAACAGAATCATGACCATCAGATAGTTTGCCAAAAACTTAGTGCTGTGCAATTTTACTTCCAGTTAATACGACACTACCCAAGATCTCTGCCTACTAAAAATTAACAGTTTAATTTCAATTCGGCTTCCTGTGAGCCTGTCACCACAGCCAAGTGCTCCATTCAGTATTTTCCTTGATGGGGGAGTAGAAGGTTAAAGGTGCCTGAAAGGTGACCGAAAATGTTATCCTGCATTACCATCCGAGGGCTGTGCACTGAGGCTACTGGACCCTGAAAATTAATTTTGACAGGTGCATCTTCTCATTGACTTTCTGAACACAGCCGGGGCCGGTGGAAACACGCCAGGCAGTGTTCTGTGACTAACGCAGCTCTGCCATAATCAACCTTGCGCCGTCTGTCCCACCACCAGCACATGACCATTTTGCAAAAGGGGTTTTAAACTGAGAGCCGTACTGGCCTCTGCATGTCAAATCAATTTTAATTAATGCCAATAAACCTTCCATCTGGTATCAAGGCTTTTTCATTCAGTCCTTCTCTAACACCGTACAAGGATTTCACAGTTAGTATATATCAAGTTATTTCTGTCTACTTCACACTTCTCCCTGCTAACATGATCAATTATGCATTTATTTTTTTTTTTCCTTTTTATCTTTGGTATCCAGGATGTTTGTCAAAACTTTTACTATGAAAAAAAAGCGTTTCTAAAAGCTAACAAATCAAGTTAAATCATAAAACAAGGTTGGCTTTAAATCAAATCTTGTTTCTATTGACATGGAGTGTTCTTAAAAAGAAAAAACTCAATTTTATGTTAATATCTAGCTTCTGATTTTCTCTTTTTTTTTTTCCCCTCTTTGCAGAGTGAGCCATTTGCAGACGACTGCTCAACATGAACGAAAGAAAATGAATACCAAAGAATAGCAGTGGATTGAAAACCAATCGGAAAAGCATTCTGCTTGACCATCGTCTCATTTCCCATCATTGGATCCTTACAACATGCTTCAGTGGAGAAGACGACACTGCTGCTTGGCAAAGATGACCTGGAATACCAAAAGGTCTCTGTTTCGCACCCACCTCATGGGCCTGATCTCCCTGGTATTTCTTTTTGCTATGTTTCTGTTCTTTCATCATCACGACTGGCTGCCAGGCAGGGCTGGATTCAGAGAAAATCCCATGGCTTACACTATACGAGGATTTAGGTCTACAAAAATCGACACGAACCACAGCTCTCTAAGGAACATGTGGAGAGATGCTGTTCCTCAGACGCTCAGGCCTCCAACAGTCACCAATCCGAACAACACGGATCTGTCTCCACAGGGAGTAACCGGTTTGGAAAACACCCTCAGTGCCAATGGAAGTATTTACAACGAGAAGGGTACTGGGCACCCGACTCTGTATCATTTCAAATACGTCATCAACGAGCCTGAGAAGTGCCAGGAGAAGACCCCTTTCCTAATACTGCTCATAGCTGCAGAGCCAGGCCAGGTGGAAGCCAGACAAGCTATTCGGCAAACTTGGGGTAACGAAAGCCTGACACCTGGCATCCAAATTGTTCGCATTTTTTTGCTGGGGTTAAGCATCAAGATAAATGGATACCTCCAGCGTACCATCCTTGAGGAAAGCAGGCAGTATCATGACATCATTCAACAAGAATACTTAGACACTTACTATAATTTAACCATTAAAACTCTGATGGGAATGAACTGGGTTGCAACTTACTGCCCACGTGTTCCATATGTTATGAAAACTGATAGTGATATGTTTGTCAATACTGATTATTTAATACACAAGCTTCTGAAACCAGAACTTCCTCCAAGGCACAAGTATTTTACAGGTTATTTAATGAGAGGTTACGCACCTAATAGGAACAAGGATAGCAAGTGGTATATGCCACCTGATTTGTACCCAAGTGAACGTTACCCTGTATTCTGCTCTGGAACTGGGTATGTTTTTTCTGGAGATTTAGCAGAAAAAATCTTTAAAGTCTCCTTAAGCATCAGACGTTTACATTTAGAGGACGTTTACGTGGGGATCTGTCTCGCCAAGCTGCGGATTGACCCCATGCCTCCGCCCAACGAGTTTGTCTTCAATCACTGGCGAGTTTCTTACTCCAGCTGTAAATATAGCCACCTTATTACCTCCCATCAGTTCCAACCTAGTGAACTGATCAAATACTGGAACCACTTACAACAGAATAAGCACAATGCCTGCGCCAACGCAGCGAAAGACAAAGCAGGCAGGTACCGCCACCGCAAACTGCACTAGAAGGACGAGGCTCCCTCTGCCCACGTGCAACCTGTAAATACTGCTGAGTGCATGTACAGTGAACATGGATGAGCTTCATGGGACAGCCTTCAGTTGATCCCCATCACATAGTGGAGTCTGGAAATTATTTTTTTAAGTTAAAAAAAAAAAAAAAGAAGAAAAGTATAGTTCTTGATAACAATTATATTATGAAATGATAACCAAAAGGTTTTCCCAGTAAATTTGAGGAAAAAAAAAAAAGGAAAAGATGGTATTAAGGATTTTTGTGTTAATGTGCAATAATAAGCATGCACACCTTGGTGGTACAATTGCTGATTTATGTGCCAATAAAATATAATTGAGCATATTTTCCACACTAAAATGTTATTTTAAAAAATACATTCATATCTCTAGTTCTTTTCCATGTAATGATTTCTTGTTATCTAGAATTGCTATAAAATGAAAAAATTAAAAACTGAGTAAATGCACAAAGGGCAGATCAGTTTTACCTACAATTATTATACACTACTTTAGTGTACAACACATTTAGCAATGTCACAATTTAGCAAGACACTACCATAGCAGTGGACTCTGAAGCACTAAGGAAATACTCCTTGGAAGTAGGTCCAGTTTTGGGAAGACTGCTTATTTGGTTAGGAAGGAGGGATAAATGAAATCAAAGTTCATAGGACTTGCTTTGTACGTCACCTTCAGAAATGCAAGTGGTGTTCTGGATGCAACTAAATTCTCTTCAAAGAGCTGACTACAAGTCACTTCATTCTCTAGAAGTCACAGGGCAAGCTCCTAAAGAAACATTCATGCAAACTCATTGAATCTGCTGTTAATTTCTCTACACAACTTCAAGGGAACTGAAAGGCTGGTCAGAAATGTAACGTGTAAGTTCAGGTCTTGTCTCATTCTTGACAAAGTTCCATTTTGTCCAAAAAGGGAGAAAACCAATCAAACATTTGTTGATTTTGCTCTTTCCTCCCTGCCAAAAACCAAGGATCAGTCAAGTGAAAATACATCTGCTAGAGAAAAATTAAGCCACAGACCTTACTTTATAGGTGGGAAAGACTAGGTCATAATAAGATTGAGAGTTCTGGATAGCAATATGGGCAAGAACAAAATCTAGGCAATTTTAAAGTCACAGCATGTACCACTGAAAATAAATTGTGAGAAGTAGGTTAAATCTATTTACAGGTTTCCAGTTTTCTAACAAACAGAACTTTTAAAGCTTATTTTCCAACAGTTACAGCAGAGTTGTATCAAATTCAGGTTATCACTGTTTGTCACAGTGCCAGGGTAAGCAATACCCACTTCTTACTTAGCAGCAAATGATGGAACTGCAATTAGTTTTCTGTTTGACTGGGACTTTTTAATTGGATAAAATACAAATATTTGATGTACTTTTATTATTTAATAAAATTGATTATATTTATGGTCTTAAGACTTCACTTTTTATGGGCAAGCTGCTCAGGAAGAAATAAATTTTCTAGTTTTAGCATTACTTGGCTATTACACTGTGTTCCCCAGTCCTTCAAGCCTAGTTTTCATACCATGCACAGTACATACAGATCACAGCAGGGTTTTTTATTTTGGAATGAAAAGACACATCATATTACTGAGCACTCTCAGCAGCTCTAGGGCTGTCTGTCTGCAGGAGCTTACACATGTGAACAGACTGCAATGCACTGGGCACCTCTGAAACAATTCTAGGAGCTCCTATGGATGGTGGGTATGGGAATTTGCTCATCACCGGTTTTTTCTGGTGAACCTCCATTAAATTTTGTCCTCTGCAGTATCTGAGGTATGATAATCACACATTTGTGCATTTCCAAGACAGTTCAAATTGCAGAAATGTCTGTTTCTGGGGAAAGTAAATACACGTAAAAGTACTAATTCTCTTCTGCAGAGATTTCTCCAACCAGGTTGAAAGTCCATACATTTAGTTGATGTGATGACTATTGGCATTTGTGTAAGACAGAGGTGTGAGTTGCCTCAGAAAAAGTCTTGGGAGTGTTTTCAAGAGCCATTAGTAGTTCTCCCACACTCAATCTGCCTGCTTCCTTCCAGCTGACGCAGGCCACAGCAACAGCCCAGCTGAAAGCCACCTGGCTCAGGTTCACTCTCTGCAAGCTTTACACCATAGCAGCAATTTCAGAGCACCAGAGTGAGTGTCTTAAACCAG
This sequence comes from Empidonax traillii, assembly GCF_003031625.1. Lineage (NCBI taxonomy): Eukaryota > Metazoa > Chordata > Aves > Passeriformes > Tyrannidae > Empidonax > Empidonax traillii. Next base: position 484,360 of record NW_020955845.1, read on the forward strand.
CTACTACTGCAGGGTATTCAGTTCTGGAAGATGTACAATCCCGTAAGTGGTCTCTCCCTGAGTAGTGCTGCCAAGAGCACAGTCCCTCCTCCTGGAGAGGACATCAGCACTGTTCCTGCCTTCAGTGCTTTCAAGCCATATTGCAATGTGCTCTGCTTGGGTCTTACCAGCTCTGGCTAGTTCAAAACGCTGTTCCTGGCTTCTGGGTATAGTCCAAGGGTTAATACCAAAACCTTAAACAGTTTGGCACTTGAATCATCAAGTTTGGCAGCCTAAGAGCCTCTGGGGTGCTCCACTTTGGAGCTCATGCACGACGCTGATCCGCCCGAACCTGGCACAACCACAGCACGAGTTCAGCACACCAAACTTCCTGCTAGTTAAAATACTAGTGAGGAGCATAAGAAGCTAAACAAAAAGCCATTTTTAATGCCCTCTTAAGGGTCCAACATAATTTTTAACATCTGTATTAATGTTTGGCTATGAATTGAAGCTACTCTATAAATACAGTTGAATCCTTACCAAGACAGTCACAGGCTAATACTTAAATTGTTTGCATCCAAGTCCTGTTTTCTTGCACAGTTTGTTGCAAAGCTTGCAGAAACAAAAGGGAAAGCCTGTATGATAAAATATGCAATTACAGAATGAAAGCTCTACATTCCATTCTCTGAATGTTTTCTAGCTTGTGTTTAAGCAATTTGCTCACTCTACTAGAATGCAAAAACAGTTCATGTTAAAAATAGTGCAATAATTATTTATATCATTAAAATCTTGGACTAGTTCTCTCACTTCCTTTCCCCACCAAGTACAACAAAAAATGCATTTTTATAAGCAATAGGATACAAACTTGTAGCTAAAATTCTAACATGTCTGCAATGCAGTAAAAAAAAAAAAAGAAAAAAAAAAAGGATGTAACTACTCACTGAATATAGAAATTTGTATAATGTTTGTTTTAAATATTTTTACTTCTCTGTATGTCTGCTTCAGGTTGAAAACAAATATAAAAAGTCATAATGGCTCAAAATTGTGACATCATCGGTACAATCATTATGGCAAAGAAAAACCTTAACAAGGTAACAAAAATCAGAAATTGGAATCCCATAATTTCCCCTATTTAACTTTCAACTAAATAAAGATTTACAAACTGATACCATAGGACCAAAATGAAGTTCCACAAAAAAATTGTTATTCAACAACAGAACTGTTCCTTTCACATCTCCAGTTAAATCAGTGATGTTATTTGCAGATCACACATCAATAGATTTAAGAATGGAAAAAAAAACACAACTACAGCTTTTAGTGTAGTAGAACTGATCCTATCCCCAGTTACTGACAAATCTCTCATGGGTAAAGTTCACATTCTGTTCTAATCTGAAGAAAATTATAGGTAAAGATACTTCCAAGTTTCAGCGGTTGGTCTGAGAGAAAATTCAGTGTCCACAAAGATTTTCACTTAAATTTATAAACTTAAAATTATGGGATGGCAGTGATCTAGAAGAGGTGAAACAGACTGGCTTTCAGGTTAACGTTACTAGAACAGCAATTTAAAATCTGCTTTTCTTTGCAATGCAGTAATAAAAAATGTGTCAGTCCTTATTTACAAAATATTTTCAGAATATATTAACATGTTAATATATCAGACATGCAGAACTGTCTCCAAATCCATGCTAAATCAGACACTGGAGGGGAGGGAAGCACCCAGAGGCCATTACTTTAGACTGCCTCCCCCTTCTCACTAATTTTCCCAATATGTTAACACAATCCCCAATCATACTTCAATCTAAAATACCTACATAATCCCACAGCGCAAGAACATCTTATCTCTGAATGAATGCTCACTGCAATGTGTGAAAACTTCCTAGGAGGAGATGAAAGGGAGAGGGAAGATGCTAATATAGAAGATACAACTTCTTATATTTGTGCTATGAGCAAGAACTGGCTCATAACTCATTTGCAAAAACACCACTAGTTGTTTACGAATCTGTCCGATTTTAAATACCATTTCTCAACCCCTATTTTATGCTGCTGAATTGCACAAACAAATAAATACTGTAAATTTGTTTAATTACACCACAATAACCGCACCTACTCATCACGTCAGGTCGCCCTCCCAAAGCAGCAGGTGGGTCTGTGGCGCGCAGCCTCCCCCCCCTCGCTGGCCACAGTCACTTCGGGTGGCTGATCACACCTACTACACGTGGCACTGGCTGGATTATTACAGATTATTACTCCCTTCTCCAGCTCTGATTTCCAAGGCCCAGCCACTCCATGTGGGAGCCCCCGGGGAAGGAGGGAGGCACAATGGCATGAGCAGCAGGTCTGTAACTCCACAAGAATTATTTTACATATAGGACTGTCAGAGCACAGGCAGACCAAAAGCAAAGCAAACTAGATCACTGGTGCCTAGATTTACATTTTGTTTTCAAAGAATGAGTTCGTTTCAGTCTTCATTTGTTCCAGGTTAGCTCAAAAGAAATCCAGCCTGGTACAGTATGGCACCTTCCTTTCACCGTTAAAAGACTGCAAAGGAATTTAGCTGAACACGGGATATGGATGAAAACTACCACGTTGCTGTTCTGATATCGCCATGGCAACAGTTACAAGAGCTCTCTTAAGCATTTAAATCTGACAGTTTTCACGATAACGCTAACTGAATGATAGCAATGATGCATTTGGGTTCATGAGCTAACTGCTGCATAACCACAGGCTATGAACTGTTCCCCTCGCTTTTTCTCAAGACTGTGCTTTTTTTGGTCAAAACTTTCTGACCGAGACAATAACCTTGAATTACCACTCCAAAAAAAAAAAAAAAAAAAAAAAAAAAAAAAAAAAAAAAAAAAAAAAAAAAAAAAAAAAAAAAAAAAAAAAAAAAAAAAAAAAAAAGAGTTGCTGCAGCACAGGGAGTACTCATGGCTTAGAGCTTTATGTACTCTCAGAGGTTTCCATTTGACTGCTTAAGTTGTGCACAGTCGGTGCGCAGGGTGGAGAAGTCAAGACTGCTAAAATCTTTGACGGGATTGTTCTCAAAGGGCTTTCGTTCGCCTGGGAAGGCTGGAGAGAAGAAAATGCCTTCTGAAGTGTGGACTGAATTGTTGCTGACCTTCAAGGTATCATTTACTCCAGAAAAGAGAAGGAAAATCTAGTGGTTTTTTTTACAGTCTTTATCAGTTTGTAACCAATACACACTTTTTAAAATAACGAAACACTGCAAGTTGCTTTACCTCATTTGAGGCCAAAGTGCATTGAAGAATACACAATGTGCCTCTTAGAGCCAGGGCATCAGAACAAGGCATCCTTTTCTTTTAGTCTACTTAGTTTTATCTAATATTAATTGGCATTTCAGCTGTTTAATATGAATATTCCGTGAACCACTTGTTCTCATCTCCCAGATGCTCAGTGTGGGCATAATGGAGAAGTCTCTTTTTCTTTACCTCATTAAAAAGTGAAGTGTGTGAAACACATTTCTCATCCTAACATTTTAAGGATACCAGCTTTGATACTGTCTTGCAGTATATTCAGCTAAGAAAGATGAAGAAACCAAAAACAGTGTGAGATTCTTGAAAATTTCCCAAGATGACAAAAATTGAGATTAGAAGAAACAGTCACGCTTGCAAAGATCTAAGAGATGAATCTTTTCAACATAAAAAAGTCCTCAGAAAGTAAAGCACTCCCAGTTCTTTCCCTGTTAACTCTTTTAAAAGTTTTATATTAAATAAAAAATTAAAAACTATGCCATCTTAAAACCACTAAATCCCTCCACTCCTGAAAAACCACAATCCCACCCCATCTTTTCTTGTAGAAAGGCCAAGTGTTCCCACATCTCTGGAAGCTTTAAGTTTAAAACAAGAAAAACCAGCTGCCACAAGAAATCCTTTGTTAATAAAATATCAGAGAAGCCACTGAGGAGAACAAAAGCCTTGTTCACTCCCCCTTCTAAATATTTAACATAACCTGCATTTAAACAAGCTTGAGGTTTAAGGACTATTTTGAAAACAAGAATAACCTCCAGTCTTGTGGGTTTCATTCCAGGTTTGTGTGTCACTGTCATCACTTTCAAAAGAAGCATCAGTTTAGTACGAAAAAGAAAAAACCAACCACGTCATACGATGAACCTGATTTGCCATAACCTATAGGTTGATGCAAGATGATAAAACAAAAAAATGAAACACTGGAAAACACCATCTGTGACTCAGTCAAAAAATGCAGTGCTGCTACTTAATGCAAATGCCAGCCTTTTTATAGGCATTCCTCCAAAGTCCACCTAGGCATTGATTTTTGTAGCCATAAAAATTCAACTCAATTATCCAGCCTTCTGAATCAAGAGAATAACCAATTTCCCCACTGTATCAGCTTTGAATAATTTAAAATATTGGATTTTATTGACTGTTTTTAAATGTAGAAAAGGGCAACATTTTTATGTCCCAAAATTTAAAGAAATAGGATAACAATTCCGAGATACTCTTAACATTACTTAAGACTCTAAAATAAGAGTAAATATCACACATATACCTGAGGGGACAACTAAAACATCTGTTCCTCAAAAAGCAAATTACAAAGCTTATGCTGTACCCACCGTAAGGCATAACAAAGGGGAGGAAAAAAAAGGCAAACCACAAACCCAAACTCAACAAACCCACAGGAATCACACAGTTCCCAAATAAATGTATCTTCAACAGAAAAGTATTTTCATTAATGTCTCTATTAAATGTCCAAAGAACATTCTGTCTTTCAAATTAGAGACAATTTTTGAATGCTGATGTAGCAGTTTACTTTACTTCTATTATTTGACCAAATTTGAGATGGTTTGACTACTTTGGAAGTTATCCACACTACTTAAATATGTTGATTTTCCCCCTGAATTCTCAAAATGGTAAAAAAATGATAATTAGAGGAAGAATAATAGATGATAACCCAGAATTCTTTTACCTTACAAAAATTAAAATGTATTCAGATTTAAAAGCCATAGTTACTACTTCATACTGTCTTGCTGTGAATGATCCCCCTTTTAGAATGCAGGCAGGTTTGCCTGCTATATCCAGCAACGGTCTGATTTTCTTCCTAACAAAAATCCGGTTGAGAAGTGGATGCTGCAAACAACTTAAGACATCCAACTTTCATTGAAGTTAATAAAGGAATAACAGCCTTCTGATAATAATTTGGAGGCTTTAAACCGGAATGAAATGTAATGCTGTCCTATTCATTAAGAAGTGCACTGTCTGGGCCCCTCAACTATTTCAACTATTGTTTTCCCTTCCACAAGTTCCACATTTTCTACTAATAGAAGTTAAAGAGTTTCAATGACTTATTGTCCAAATTTCATGCTAGTAGAGTGGAATAGAAAAACTACAACAAAGCACACAATTACATTCTTCCCTACCCATCCTCCTATTCATTAAAAAACTTGACACACATGAACACACTTTTGGTAACTAATATCTTCTGCACACATTCCATTATTGAGACTCTTTCAGAAGCACTACTTTTTTTTTTGCCTCTAAGACTCCTTCTGACAACCAGTCAAGTACTAACATTTTACCTGTTCCAATTCTGTAAGAAAAAAACACCTATGGAATCTTGATTGAAAATTTTTCATTGTAAAATATTTTACATGGAATAAAGAGGGTTTTTCTCCCCATTTCTTATCACAATCTTCTCTTGGACTTACGAGGATTAGTACCTGCAGCACTAATATAGTACTTGGGTTCCTAAGACCTCGATTTACTCATAGAATGGATAAATCCTAGAACGTTCATGACAAAATTGATGATCATGATCTTCCACATCTTTTCTGGGCAATCTGTTCCAGTGCCTCAGCACAAGTGCCTTCTGGGCTGTGAGCACAGACTGCACCACTGGTTTATTCGAGCTGATGTTGAGCCCTCACCAGAACCCCCCAGTCCTCCTCTGCAGGGCTGCTTTCTTGTCCCAGCCTGTGCTCATGTCTGAGACTGTCCTGACCCAGGTGCAGCACCTCCCACTTGGATTTGCTGGACTTCATTAGTTCCACAGGGGCCTTCCCACTACTTATGATACCCAGATGTACAGTGCAAGGCACAAGGCACTGAGCAATTTCCATTAATTTTTTTTTTCTGTGACACTTCCAGACTCTTGGGCAAAAATAGCTTTACATATTTGCTGAACATATTTTACACTGGCTTTGTCAGTTACTTGAAGTGAAAAATGATGACAATGAGATGTGTTGCCATAGAAAAAAAAAAAGGCTGCCTCCCACCACAACCAACTAAAACATTTGGCATTTCATTTGTTTCAGTGGTCAATACAGACAAGAATATGTCTGTCCCTGGCTTTTGGGAGGTCAACAAAAATGGAACTATTTTTCTGTTAATAAAGCTTTATTTTCTTGCTGTCCTGTTTCCCTTTTATTACTACCTCTTCACAGCTAAAGTTTTTTCCCGAGGTATCAACAAGATAATGTTGTAATCCACTAGAAGTCTCTGCAAAACACAGTACAAAAAACTAAGCATTTTTCTAAACAAACGCTGTAACAATCTCCCTCCTCACCCAAACACCTCAAAACCACGTTATACATTCACTGTCACAGAAATTTTTAACTTAGCATTGTTTCAAACAAGAGAACACTAACTCACTACACATCATCTTTTTAAGATTCCTTCCAGAGGAGATGACAAACCTGTCTGCTTCTAAAAAATACCCCTTTCACTGAATTTTCTATAAAATATTTTCAAAACTGACTGACAAGCTTTAGTCTTTTAGGAATGACAAGAAATGGTGAAGACCAAGTCTTTGCTTAACAGGGGCGTCAGATATAAGACCAAATCAAATTGACTTGTTTCAATGGTTTCCCAGTGTACCAAGGGAGATTTTTAAAAATCCAAGAAGTATAAAAAATATTGATTGGGACCTGTCATTACCAATACTCCTTCCCTAAACAGTTGATGAAACTCAGCCAACAATTCACAGAAGTATTACCTGAGCTTCCCCATTTACAGAAAAACGTAAGGAGAGAACACAGAAATTCACCTACACAGATTCCATTCTAGGGATGTTTTAACCTGAGGCTTCATCATCCTCCACATATGCAGTATGGGAGAAGAAAATATCAGTACATTTACTGATGCTAGCTACATTAAATGAAAAATATTTTTAAAACCCAGCAGAAATAATTTTGAATAATGGGCAGTACAAACTTTTAAAATGGAGGCGCTTCTGTAAATTTTACATAGGACATCCGTGTCTATTAAACAGAGAGATATAAGACAGAAAACCCAAGAAATCAATATTTTGGAGGAAATAGATAGGTAGGACAAGCACTTGTGAGAGAAAATATTCTGCCCTAAGCAGTTGAAGTAAATGAGAGGACAAATTTTAAGTGGTAGGTTTCAACTCATCAGTTTAAGTACTGGAAATCAGTGTTTTTTCTTGTGCAATGACAATTGAAGTAAAGTGTGAAAGCACTGACTATGCCCTAAAATAAACAGTCTCTCTGTTAAACAACCACAGTGATTTAATTCCTTTCTCAACTTAAACACCCCAAACATCCTACATAAAACTGAAAGCAAAATCAATTACCCAAAATAAAACCAGAAGTCAAAAAGACCTCGACAGTTTTTAACTTTTATTTTTCTTCTTTTTTTAATATACACAGAACAAGTGCATTATGAAAAATTCAAAAGTAGTGACTTTACTGCTGAATGTAGACGCAAATCCAGATGATCCTGAACTGTGCTTTCTGGAAAACACGCAGTCTTTAGAGGCTCATTAATAAATACCACTGTGTGTGTGTCTAATCTAGCCATTACTACCCGGAGTGAAGAGCTGTAGTTTCATTTTATTTGTGGTTCTGGTGCAGATCAAATCTATAATCCTGTGCAAGCCAGCAGTGAACGACACACAGCACTAAGAAATGGGACCTCAGCAACAAGAGAAGCAGCAATTGCATCTGACATTCTGGAGAAGCTGATCCCAAACTTAACAGGCTAACAATGACCTGAAGGGTTATCAAGATTCAAGTAAAGGTGAGAAGTCAAAGCATATTAATTTAAATGCATTGAATTCCCACATGAATTTTCCAATGCAGGAGTAAATTGGCCTTCACTCACTGTAAACCAAGGAAATTAAACTACGTACGGCTCTCCAAAGTAATGTTATTCCTAAAGACATCACCAGCCAATGGCAATTTAATGCATTGTAACTTATGAATGTTGATGTTGTACACTTGGGTAATTTGCTTTAATTTGCTTGATTGCCTTGATCTAGATATAGCCTTAAGGAAAACTTGTATATTGCCATATTAGATTGCATCATCCATTGTATTAAGGAGAAAAGGTTATTTGTGAATGGCAGAACTGTGAAGCATTCGCTTTAACTGGAAAATGTAGATAAATATCAAAGACTCTTAACTCCCTAATGACTCCTGGTCACACTCAGGTGGCAACAGCATCACCCTGGAAAGACCTGACATGTTTAATTACAAATGAAAAATAAATTAGGATTTTAACCCTTTAAAATAAATCCTGCTTTGGGGAGGTCAGAGCTACAGGAGAGAGCTGTGAGGAAGATCCACAAGATCCTTGTGTCCTGAAGAGTATTGAGGGACAGAGACTCAAAGGCTACCAGGAAGAACAAAGGTTGTCTTTCAGACGCAGGAGGGCTTTTCTCCCCCCAAAATTATACACAGCTACCTTCATACATGGAAAAGTTCGATGTTTTAAATGTTTTACATTGAAAAACAAAGAATCGAAAGCAAAATAAAATTCACAGTAACACTTAAATTTACACTGAAGTGTAACAGATTCACAAGACCGTTAAAATTAATGAACTATTAATAAAATAAACCCAGAATACATCTCTGTTTTTTCCCCACCAAGATCATGTCAAACAGCACACCAAACATATTAGAGAAAGGTATAAATACCTTTCTGTCATTTAACTAGAAGCAAACATTCCCCCCCACAACCATTATCTTCAGAATTGCCAGAGAACCTCATGCTACTTCCCTGACCCTGGAGAAAATAAAACATCTGCCCACCCCATCAGCTTTTAATCTTCTTATGGACAGAATTAATTTAGCTTCCTTCTGGGCAATGTGGTAGGAGAGGAAGCTGGCCAAGCCTGCTTGAGCCAAAGTCAGTCTTCTGTTTAAAGAACTAAAAAAAAGGGCAGGAAGCCCTAAAAAATCCTAGCATACCTCTCAAAGCTGTGAACACTCTTTAGTTATGCCACATTTATGAAGTATCAATATATTTCTATGCATTTTAGTGTAGTTTATAGATGACTTCATTAAACAAACACTACTTTACTGAACATAAGGCAGAAACTCCCTGAAGCACGCCAAACATTAAATGTCAGCTTTATCAATCACTCGCATTCCACTTACGAGAGGCATCAGAAAAAGTTACATTATTTCCTTAAAGGTATGATTCTTATTCATAACTGAGAACTTTCACAAATATTAGTATACTTGTAACCAGTATTTAAATTTAATCCATTCTGGATCTTAACCTGGAGGATGTTGAGTACTTATTACCTTTCATATTCTATTCCTCTCAGCTCTACATAAAGGAGTAATAAAATAATAGCAGAAAAATATTTTCTGCGTATTGCAAATTTCCATCTATAAAACGCTCCCTGCATATGGATTATTGTTATGGTACTCGTTCTTTAAAATTATCTAATACCCACATTGGTTTTTGAAAGGATTACAATTCACAGTGTTTGGTATTACAAGCCAACTACAGGCAGCTTTCCAGAGAAGAAAATAAAAGGACATTAAGAGTCTTGCTGAGAACTGCCAGGGGAAGGAATATAAGAGACATATTGAATCTGTGTTTTTGTTGTACAGTACAATAACATGCATATGCAAGCTACCCTTATTAAATATTTAGCTCACCTTGGGTGAGCAAACTGCCTGATTAGGCATTTCTTTCATTATTCTGAATGGGAATTGTAACAAACAAATAAACGCCCCTTTCAAAAGATTTCAGCTATGAACAAGGAAGTCGATTTACATGTTAAAACTCAACCTACAGAATTTGCACCAGCTATAAACATACCCTTTAAAACAAGATGTGGCATTACACCAGGTAGTTCAGAGTCCCTTTAGATTTTCATGTCTAACATAGCATTTTAATCCATTTAGTATTCTAATATGTATTTTACTACTTTAATCAGCATTTCACCTGCTGTTTATGGCGACATATTTTTGGAAGCTTTTCCTTACATTATTTTCCAAACCTAATTAGACATATGAAATCTACTATAAAAATCATTGGTTTGTTACAGTTCACCATGTCACCCAAAACCAGACTGGATTTTACAGACCAATATGACGTAGCTGCATATATTGTGTATATTATAATAGATTGTATACATTATTAGCTACAAAATATTTGGCTTAAGGCATTATCAAGCCCTCTCCATCCACAACTCCTTTGTTTTACTGTGTAATCATGATGAAACACAATTGGGCAGGTTATCTGTTGAGATGACAACTGTATTCAGTTTTCCTTTCAGCTATAGTGAAATCTGTTTGCCTGATTGACATCAACCGCTCCAAAGACAAGCAGGGCTGAGCAGCAGTGCTGCATGATGCACCCTCAAGTCTCCACATTCCAGAGGACAAGGAGAGTGGTTTTCCCACTTGCCCGCCAGGAAGCAGCTTTGTTAGCAGTCTGCTTCAGCAGCATTGCCTCTCTCCTGCCACACTGCCTTTTGAAACTACTTTCCAGCTTCAATAAAACCTGTGGAAAAGTTATTGCCTTTGTCAAATTTTTATGAAAATTCCTGGCCAGGGAAATTAAACCCTCGAATTACAGCTCCCAAGGAGTGAAAGGCAGGCAGTGCTTTTTCTCTGTCTCCTCAAAATGGCAGCACCAAGCCACCCGAAAGCAAACATCTATAACTGAGCAGCTGCACTTCTTTCCTTGTTATGAGGAAATACCCACCTCACCTTGTGGAAAAGAGGTTTAGGTGATTAAAGAGACAAAATACAATATTTATAGTCCCTATAAAGAAAAACCTAGAGTTTAAAAAAACTATTCTAAATTAAAAGTACTATGAATTCACAGCAACTAGGCTGACAGTGAACTACCAGCAATCTTATCACATTCACTGCATCACTTTGCTTAGTCACACAAAGCTTTGCTTCGCACTTTAACTGCATTTTAAAAGCATATCTACTGCTTATGCACAAATCTACTCATATACCTTTATGGAGAGCCAAAAAAGGAAGATTATTTTAATTCCAAAAATACATCCCAAGTCTCCTAAAGCAGCAAAGAGTTTGACTTCCTAAACCTTAATATGCCAAATAAAATATTTGTGTTGTATGAATTCTAACCAACAGTTTTAAAGGCCAGTTAATCAAATCATGTATTTGTAAAAAATACAGTTGTTCTCAAAGTTATTTATAAATTTCTTTCAATTTACCAACTGCTTTAGATAAATTTGACATTTTAAGTATATTGGACAAACCTTCATTATTTAAAATAGTTAAGTACTGAAGATGCAAAAAATCCAAGATTAGTTTTTTACATTTTATAAGAACACAAGAATGTCTGTATCTCAAAGAAATTTACATTCACACTATGCATTTACTGACTCACAAAGATAAGAAACCAGATTTATTTTTAACAGATCACTATCTTCAGTGATAAGTATCAAGTCCTATATGCATGAAGTTTGTGTTACTTAGAAGAATCCCAAACCAAAAATCTCCACAAAATCCCACAAGGTTTTTGGGAATGAAGAGAGGCAACACAGAAAGTGGTGAATGGAAATTAAAAGACAATATATCATTGAGTGCCCATCTACACGCACTGTCATATGTACACAGGCCTCCCCTTAACTGAGTTGAGCGTGTCTTTAGGAGAGTTTCAGATGAATAGGGCCCAAAGAACCACCCTTCCCTCAGCAGCAATGCAAGGAGTTTCTGCAATAGCATATTGCTCAGTGAAATCATAAATATAGCTCCAGATGGCAGCTCAGCAGATCCCAATCCCAGGTATATTCTGGAAGGTATGATCAGTGCTGCCTAAATGCCAGCTGAGCGAGCCATAACTAATGCAGAGTTCATTAGAGAGTCTTTACAGTCATTTACCTGATGAGAAAGCCTGTGCTGAAACACACTGTTACCTAGGACCACCAGTAGCAGACCTGGAGAAGCCAGGGCTTTGCCTACAGATTTTCCTAGCAAAGGTAAATAAAACACATTTCAATATCCTGAAAGTGAGGGTGATGATTCAAGAGCAACAGTATGAGGCTGCATAAAAGACACAGGCAGATTAACGCCTGGATTTAGTTGGAACAATAAAATCACAAAGTTGGAGGTCAAAATATAGTCAGCCTTAATCAATTACCTTCTTAAATGATGCAAGAAGGAATTGTCAAAAAGCTTAAAAATATGCTCTATTTTGCTATTCTTACCAGCCCTTCCCATTGGTAACATTGCACTACATGAAAATAGTGCTGAATGACATCACCTATAACCTGTCCCCCAAAAGACTGAGAACCAGGGTTCTTACCTTAGCATTTCATTAACATCTGCCTCCAAAGATCTGGCTCAGTTCTGAGCTCTGCAGGTTTAATGTGCTTTGAAAATACTCTCTGTGCCTTACATATTCTGATGTAAGAACTGAAGAACACCTGCCCACAGTAATAACTGTACACCTGTGAAGACAAGTCTGCCACACTGAGATACCCTCTGGTTGGATTCACACACTACCAGCCACATACTGAAAGAGTTCAATCAAAGGGAAAAAAAAAACAACAAAAGAACAAAACAAACCCACAACTGCAAGAAGGAAAGGAACAGAGGCAGACCTTTAAAACAGCAACACCAGAACAAAGTCCACAAATTGAAACAACAGTCCTTAAGTATGTTCAAACAGGGCAACAATAAGGACAAAGCACAGAACTTATAAAAATAATTAAAAGCATCATAAAGGAGAGTTTGCTCTGGATTAACTAAGTAGTAGGTAGCATGAGTGAGATGTAGTACCTGAGACTGGGATTTGAGGCACATTCCTATGGATGCTGCTATGGTAACAATCAAGCTATCCTACTTTCCAGGCTCAGAAAATGGTATGACTATGATGCTAAGTTACACACATGCAAGTGCTCCAAGCAGCAAACTTGTTTCCACAAATAATGAATTCTGTCTTACTCTATTAAGAGCAAACAAGCAAGTAGTAAAGTGTCACATGGCCTAATGACAATGGCATAATATGAAAAACTGAACAGAGAAAGAAATAGACTCCATCATCTCAGAGTAGTTACATAAATTACTCAGATGATCATTAAATACTTGAATTGTAACTTTTAGTTACTGCATCATGAATTGCAAGGTGTTAGAAACCTTCAAAACTTTGCTAAAATTCTTATTCAAAGACAAGGGGACGGCTACCCATGTGATTATTTTGGCAAAACTTGTAGGGAGAAGAAGGGATGTTAAAGTGAACTGTTTTCTGATTCCTCATCTGACACACGCTCATTTCTCCTGGGTCTGCAACACCCTTAACACCGCCTTCAATAGCTGGGAATAAATCCCAACCCTACCTAAGAGCTGAGTTGTTCATTCCCCAGTAGATGAAATTTGATGACAAACTGTCAGATGAAGATGCAGCTGTTACATATTCATTAGCTGTTTGGAGATAACTTATAGGGGGAAATATGTCAATACCATTATTTAATGCTTGTGCAACACAGGATGTTTGATTGTTCAGAACAGTTAGGACAAAGTATAAAAACCTGTCACTCAGGTTCAGTTGGTATTTCTGAGCAACACCCTACAAAACTTTCATTCATAGACATTACAGACAAATCTCAAGACCCAAGAAACACAAATGAATCGAAGCAGAATCCTATACAAGATGCAAGCAGAAAGTGGACATCCAGTTCAAAGAGCACAAATGAAGTTTCCCAGGCAGTTTTATTTTGGCTCATGTTTCCAAATGAAAGTGGCTCCAGCAACATTCATAAAGGGTCCAAGTCCTAGTGCCCAGTGCACATGGCAGATGAGTTTGTCAAGGGATACTCCGAGGGCTAGCAAATACACTCATGTCATGCAGCTTCAGATCAAGACAGGTCTAGCAAGTCATCTTACAACTCATAAGAAAAATGTTTGAGGTCCCAAGCTTTTGTAAGTAAAGCTTCCTGGATGTCTAAAGCTCTAGCTCAGTTATACTCAGAAATACTTTGGATCCTCACAGTTGGCACTCCTCCATTTAAGCCACTCCAGGACCTGATAGACGTGCCACAAGCACACTTAGCACGCTGACACAGCCCAGTTCCACCCACAGCAGTGACTCCAGACACATTCACTCAGGAACAAAGCCACGTGGCTCCAGGTCTTGCTCCCTCTTTTGTTCAGGAGTGTACGGGACAATGCGGCAATGCCTAACTTCCAGAGGTATGACTGGTTATACAACATCCCCTTCTTTTCTTGAATTTGCAGTTCTTAGTCTCAAAATAAAAGAGAACCTATTACGAGGAACAAAACAGGCAGTCCTATTGTATAATGCAGCACAACAGCAAGATGTCTTGGCACAGATGTACACAATTTACAACCTCAAAGGAAACGAGTGCACCATTGTTCAACCTAACATGTTTTCTTGAAAGCAGCATTTGTATGTGATTTTCCTGGGTCTCTATCAGCTTGACTATTTACACTAAAACTCTTTAAGGGGAGGTAATTTAATATTTGAAACACGACTGAGGCAATGAAATGCCAACCACTGAAATTGTTGTGTGGGCCTTAAATATAAAATACAGTAATAGTCCTTAGGAAACGTGGTCACATTTCATCCACTCTCATTAGAGTAATGCAGACTTACAAAGCCTTCTTGTCTCGTACCCAAGAGCAGTGTAAGGTTGCTGGCAGACTGTTCTGGAGAAGCATCCATTTCTCCAGCTCAAAGATTTTTTAAAGTCCTGGTCATGTCCTAGCCCTTAACCCCCATGGGCCAAGAACCTCAAGGGTATGTCTAAATTACAGTTACAGATAAGCATATTTAATGTGGAAAAAAAATTTACAAATCCAGTGAAGTCTCCACCTCCAGCATCATCTGCAGAAAACTTCTAAAAAATTTGCCCTCCATGCAAATCTATATAACAGCTTTCTTCACCTCCTCTTGATGGTTAATCATTGAATAGGATGCACACAGAGAATTCTGCTCAGCCCGGGGAGAGAAGCGGGGGCTGTTGTTACACTCACACTGAGAATAATGACCAGCTTATGCACAGGCTGCATGAAAATGATGCTCCAGTGCAGAGCCTGTTTCAAACACTTTCAAAGAATCCGTTGTTCTGTTGGCTCCTCCCTCAATACCACTTTCCTCAAACATTTTAATGAGACTAGGACATGACAGAAAACTGGTAAGATATGGCTAAGTAGGTTTCTCTCCCCATCTCTAATATTTAACCTGCATTAAATTCTTATTTGTGTTTTAAAGATAAGGGCCATTTATCTGTACATTGAGAGACAACATCCAATTCCACTATGGGCTTCTGAAAAGTCATTTCAATTTTTGGCACTGAATCACAACCTTAACTCCTCATCAGTTATAGAGATCTTGTGGATTTACCAACTCACACAGAAGCATATCAGTTATCTGAATTCTTTTATATAAAATAAATGCATCCACCATGTTGACTGCTTCTGCCCCAACATGCTTCCTCTCCAAGCACCTAGCCTGGAAAGTTCCAGAAATTTAGCAATTCCATTCGCTGTACTACACACTATTTCTTTGAGAATACAGAGGTTAAACAGTCTCTCAGTTAAAAAATAAATAAAACTACAGAGGTTATACCAATTCAAAAGATTTTGAGTGCAACAACAGTAAAAATCCTTAGATTAATTAATGCCCAAAATCTGATACTGACCATAAACTGATGAAAAACACTGTTGACCTTAGAGGTGCTGAACCAGTCTTCAATTCTCAAAGTAAGCCTGCTTTACTGTGGCTTACACAGAGACTTCCCTTTTTAGTTAGCTGTTTTCTGTGGGGACTATGGAATGTATTTAATTATTGATAATCTCATATATTTACTCAGAGTATTTTTACCTCAAGATTGTTATAAAGCCTGCCAGTGCACACTGGAAATGAAGATGTTAGTTCTCTCGGTTTTCAGGAAGAACATTCTCACTGAACTCAGAAGCACTGAAAATTTACATAGAATTTCTTACCAGAGATAAAACTTACTAAGTTTGAATACACCCCAGAAATTCGCCTTTGACTTTGCTACAAGTGAAGTCCCTCCACTGAAGCCTTCACTAACTACACTGATCAATCAGGTGTATCCCCAAAACTGTCTGGGAAGGCTATCAGCTCAATACCTACAGAGAGCTGTTGTATCCACCTGTTTAGTAAGAGAAAGAAATGCCAACACTAGTTCTGGCTGCTTATGAGTGCAGATGATCAAGGACAGATTCCATTACTAGCAGCAAAAACAAAAGATAAAAGAAGCTTCTGAGCTTCAGCAGTGCTGAATGCTAAAAGAAACCAGAAGTTTAAAACAGGAGAGCTTTCCAGCAATTAGGAAAAACAACAAGATCATTTCTGCAAGGGCCTGCTGCAGTGCTGTGCAGATCTGGTTCACAGCCTCCCTGCATCACAGCTCCTGACCGCTCAGGGCTCTCAGAACTCAGAGGGTATCACCCCAACACAACTCCACAGGCTATCATGCTACTGCTTTTCTTCACAATAAAGTCATGAAAACTTAAGAAAACCCATGAAGGTGAGTAAAACCAGCATCAGCATCACTGTTATTGCAACAGATAAACAAATTCCATTTGCAAGTGCACACAGTCAATACAGAGCACGCCTTCAGCTTGGCAGAGGATACGGTTTAGTAGCCGTGTATAACAGCCAGCTTCATCAGACACTTGTGGAAAAAGGAACTTCTCCCTCTCCTGACAAAGGTGCAGGTAACTGGTTTCCCTGCTATACAGGGGATTCTGCTTGGAAGTGAAGGCTGCAGGCAGACTCGTGGGTTTCCAAAAGTCACGCTGCACAATCCACAACATGAACCCCTGGGTAGCTGGACAGCAGCAAGAGCTACCACCTCTAAGTCACTTGTTTCCAAAACATCATCAATCCAGGCAAACAGAAAGTGCCATAGGTGTTAAAGAAAACCCCAACTTTCTGAGGAAGATGCCCTGTTATAAACAATTCCAGGTCCAGAATAATGAAATCATGCCTTCATAATAAAAATTCAATAAATAAGTCCGTTCTTCCTGAGAGAAAGTAAGTCTGCCAATTAAGCAAAAACCCTATTACAGAGAAGAACTGCCAGCAGCACAAGTTATTTTAGCTGACATTACTTCAGAAAAAGCCCACCATTCACCATCTGTTCTGGCACAAATTCTGAATGCTAAGAAAGTTTCCAACATCACTGCTGAAAAGAAAGCAGTCAGGATGAAGAAGTTTTTGTTTTGCTGTTAAAAAGAACAAGCATCTAGGACAACTCACACTGCAGGAAGAACAAACACAAAACAAAAGTTTTGCACGTTCCATAAAAATCATTATGGAGAATTCCAATCAGGCAGAGTGCAAGTGGAAGACACGTATGGCATATAACAGGAAACAAATAAAGGTTCTTACAAATTTTACATGAGAGGCAGGTGGGCAACTCCAAACTTGGGTCACTTTAGCTCAGGTAACAGGCAGAAGTTTTAAAGGCATAGGACTGCTCTCCAGAAATACAATGAAAGCAAACACCACAGAAGAAACACAAGAGCTACCTCTGCCAAGGAGAACAATGGCATAAAAAATGAAACCTTCCCATTTCACCATTCCTCTGGAAATCAGAGGTCCAAAGTTTAAAGACAGCCTCTAACCAAGAGCTACCCAACATTTCAATTCCTTTGGCAAGTCTGATGAGTTCATACAGGGATTATACCAATCCTATGAGACAGCAGATGACATCGTATAGGTGGAATGAATTCCTCCATATTCCTATAATTTAGCCAATGAGTATAATGAACTTTTCCCTTAAACACCTAGGGGAAGGAATTACTTTCCCATTTCCTCTCTAGTTCTGTCTAGCATAAAAAAAAAAAAAAGGTACAATCCACAAAAAAACCCCACTGAGTAAAAGCAAAATAAAAAGCTTGTTACCTGGCAGGAGATTAACTATTCTACATAAAAATGCAATCTGAGATTATGGGTTAGAACTATGTGGTCCATCACTATGACAAAGTTTGGACAAAAACAGATGAACATAATTAACAGATTTTATTTCTCCCCTATCTGAAACACAAAACCAGTATGTCACTGCAATTTATGAATGAGCTAAACACTAAGGGCACCTTTTTAACAGCCTGTAAAATAAGGCTCCATAAATCCCTTACAACTCCTTTCTTAAACAAAAGCTTAATGACAGATGGAGTTTTAATATTTCTCATGACACCAGATGATGCCTTATGTGCAGTCATGCAATACCTCTTAAACAGTTATTTCAAAAAATTCCAGTTTATGTTAAAAAAGGGGTTTACTAGTTATTTAATATCCATTTTATTTTCTTTCTAAATGAAGAAACCAACAAGGACAGCTTAATAACCACCTCAAAACTCTAGGTAGTAGGCTCAATACATGAGGTAGTATTCCTAGAACAAAAAACCTTAACTACTTTTTATGACCTTAAAAAGCCCATATAATTTTTTAGAGTTACTGTGCATCCCTTCACTTTTACAGATTTTACACAGATAAGCTTAAAACATTTCTATTTTACTATTACCTTGCTTTTTTCTTCTTTCTTCTTCCTCCCCACAGGACAATTTAAACAGAACTTACTTAACAAGCCATTTCAAGTCACTGCCACTTGAAACAGGTATCTCATACCACAGAAACCCGGGTTGGGTGTAACAGTACTGTTTGATCCCTCATAAAGCAGCACAAAATTCAGGCAAAGTTCAAGAAGAAATCTTTAGACATAACAGGTTAATAGGTTATATTTTTTCTTCACCCAACCAATTTCTGAATTCATTTAGAAACAACACTGTTTATAACTAAGTAGATTCCTTCCTTCTATGTTCCCTCCCTTTTTTTTTTTTTTTTTTAAAAGTATGCTGTCTAGAGGAAGTTGGGAATGAAAGATCTGGGAAAGAACTTCATCAAACAAGAAAAAACTCAATGTTTTTAAGAAATTTACACCCAAGATACTATTTGATGTTCAAATTAGGAGTGCAAACTAGGAGTAGTGCATGGATTGAGGAGAGTGTTTAATGCTGTCTATTCATCAGATTTACGTAGGTATGCAGATGGCAAAAACCTTAATGAGGGCACTACATCAGTTTTGTAGCATCTGTCCTACTTACCAACAGATCAAACCAGGATTTATTTGAGAGCATTCGACTTACTTCCACAAAAGCAGACAAATACTGGCCCAAAAAAGGGGGAACCTGAGGGTCTCTCTTTCACATCTGTGTCTGTTGCAATTACCACCAACAGATTTGTACAGTCATACAAAAGAAATCCATCTCACTAGACTAGAAAGCTTCAACACAATGCCAAGGTCAAATTCTTCCACCACCTAACAAATTTATTTTATTAAATACAGAGTAGGAAACAGGAATACTCCAAAACCTGGTTTTATTACCTCAGTTTTGTGTGTGCAGTTTTATCACTTATGATTATGAACTATGTCCTTCCCAGACACACATAAGGTGAGCAAAACTCTGGGTATGTCTGGTTGCACCTCCACAAGAAGAATCTGCCAGCAAAGCCATCCCAGCACACTTTTTACTTCAAACAAATCCCTAAGTCCTCTAGAACATGTAGATCAAACACAACATTTTAATCTTTTCATGGAGAATAACTTCCACCAATTCTGTTACTCAGATTAAGTGACCTTCCAGAGCTTAGGCCAGGCTGACAAGATATCTGTATCTTTAAACATATATTTATAGGTACACTGTCATTTCTGTAAAACATATTTAGGTAAAGACTTCCAGCTTACCGTCACAGACTTCAGAGTCATGCCGTGGTAGGTGCCCATGGTGTCAATCTTAAACCCTTCCGTTTCTGCAAAGGAAAAAAAGGCTTCTGTAAATCATCTTGAACACAGGAGTGTCATGTCTAAATGGACAACACTGGAGACACCTTTGAAGTTAGTTTTTCAAAGAATGCATCTTGCCGTTGGGAGTGGTTTAGGTTCTGTTCACAATACAAAATACTGGTTCATCATTAGGAAATGTGCTTTCTTTAGACAGAGGTCCATTTGATATTTCTGCTTTTTGTAACCAGAATAAGCTTTTCCTGCTGCACAGAATAATTTAAACCACTTCAGGGAAAGGATATAGACTTAAATCTTTGTGCAAATATGTTACAACTTGCACGTGGTTATATGATACAGAGGATAGAATCTGCATAAATTCACACTACCAGACTAAAGGTTATTAAAAGAGATTTTTTGTTTGGGGTTTTTTGTGATTTCTTTTTTTTTTAGGAGTTGTAATTAGATTGAATTTTTGCTAAGTGTCAGAAGCTTGCAAGTGCTCAGTGACTAAACCTGCTGCCACTAGCCTGTTTGCTTTTGAGCACTCCTTCTCTGGCCCTCTGTTCTCAGCACTCCAAGATCCAAGCATAAGCTCCTGAATACTGCCACCAGAACTTGCAAGAAAACCTCTTGCCTTTTGTAGATTCTCCTGCCTCATACATCTACGGTCAACTGATCCCATCAACCAACCACCCAATTAACTCCGTCTTAAAATGGCATGATAATCACTGATCAAACCATGGTAAGCAAGCATTTGTCTACACCTAAGCAACTTTTGGGCTATTTCCACTAGACTTGGGTAAAGGCACTGTGCAGAAACAGCTATTTGGAACTGGTACATTTTTGTTATAAAACCTTCATAAAATGTACTGGCACAGAATATAACAGACAAAAAAATAATGAAGAATCAAAGCAATGCGTCTACCTGAACCTACAAAAAGTCCAAGAAAAATGTTAGATTTTCAAAACTGTTAGAGCTTCTTGCTCTCATCATGAGTAAATTAACTTGAATTGAAACTCAGACAACCTTGAAAACAATCCAGATGCTCTGGGAAGCATCCGTGGTTGCTCATCCTTTCTTCCTCAGATGAGGAAGATTATCAAACACTAGTAGGAAATGAGGCAGAAAAGATTCCCAGATTTAATAACTCTCCAGTGCCTGGAAAAATATACAAGAGTTGAAAACTGATCATACTCCTCTCACCACAGGAAGAGCCTGTTTGTGAACCCTGTTTTGGGTTTTACCTTTTCCACTCATTCCCTCCATTGTGCTACCAGACCTGCCACCACCTACTAAGTGCAGATGCCCAGTTGTTCCTGACAGTGGTTTGTTTTACACAGTCCCCTCAGCTCCAGCTCTGCTTCATATTGACTTGTCAAGGTCACCCCTCCCCTTCTGTCAGATTTAACATTTCTGAACTACACAGAGTTGATTCTGAGGCAGTAAAAATGCAGGTACAGCCACACAAAAATTCAGCCTTTCCTACTAAAAAAAAAAAAAAAAAAAAAAAAGGAGAAAACAAGAAAAAAAGCAGCCTGGCTTCCCTATATAAATTGATACTGCCTTACCACCTTTCCCCTCTACCCCAGGCTGTAACTACACACTGAGTCCTAACTCAGAGGTCACACAGCTTAACTTGAGCTAAAGATGGTCAGATGCAACTGCACTAACATTTCCATGGATAATAGTGTTTAACAGTTTTCTCTTTGACTGTATGGGTCTCTGTTTCTGGGCAAGGAGCACATTAACATTTCAGGTGGTGCCTGGAACCTTTCAGAACACTTGGTAGAGCTCCCTAGGTTTAAGAAATGCTTTTGCTGACCTGCAGTGACATAAATCAGACAAACTGTTTGTGAATATCACGTCACCGACAGAAAAACCTTTCTGCTTTCCAGATTGACCTATTATGGGTTCCTCATGCCTGTGACATGCAGAATTTCCAACTATTTCAGTGAGATGTTCTTTCCAAAGAATACAGACAACGGTTAACAAGGCCAGCACAGCAGCATCTCCCCATTGTGTCAGGCCTGCCATGGCTTCTTTCCTCTCAGCACAAATCCTGGCTCTATAATTATTTCTACATGTTTGTTCCCTGTCTCCATCAGCATTGCAAAGGGAATAAAGGCCCACAAGAGCCAGCAGCACAGTTAGAAAGTAAATCAAAAGGAAGAGAGGCACCTGGCAGAGAACAAGCCTCTGCTCTATTGCCACTGGTTTCATCTTTTGCAAAAATCTTTCCAAGACTCTCACAAAATCTGTCCTACTTTATTTAATGAGCCACAAGAGCCACAAACCACAGCTCTGGATCTCACCAGCTTCCTGCTCCTGGCCTTGTGCTGACCCTTCCTCCTAGCAGGAGAAGTAAACAGCTGGGATGAAGAGCCCCTTGTTGCCTCAAGCATCCGAGTGGGCTCTTCCGCCTGCTGAATGTTTCCAGTATCTGCACAGGGCCTCCAGTGCTATTTAGCAGCTACTCTGGTAGTAATTAAAATAGTTCTGATAATTTGCAAATAATGGCATAGTAGTTTTCCTTATTAATGAAAATCTAAGAGATGTTAAATGCTCAAAGCAGAATGTACGTACATTCCTGCTTGTACTCACATTCCTGCAAACAGTAACTGCAGCCACTACCAGCCCAGGGTCTGCTCTCTGCAGCAGGGTGGGACCAGGAGAAGAAACCACCTCCCAAACTGCCCACTAACTCTCAAATTTCCTGCCTTAAACTATCAAGCAACTGGTGAATGACAGTTAAGTACTGCCAGTCTCCAGATCTCCACAGCAGCTCCCCCTGAAGTGGCAGCAGCATGGACACTTTTCTCAGAATGGCACTTTTTTGACCGGATCCTCTCATGCACACACCATGTGATATTCTGCCAGCCACTCACTTCTCTTACACAAACAAACACTGCTACAAGTGACAGCCCTGCCACTTGCACTTTTGTGCCATTTTGTAGAGTCTCAACAGTCTGTACACTTGGCCACAACCAGCAGCCCCTTCAGCTCCACTCGCTGTGCACACCCTGTGCAAATCAGGAAACAAACGCTTCCAAGTAGGAACTCCACAGCTACAGCTTCATTTCCACTTCAGAAATTGCTGAGGGTGTTAGCTAGGTTAATGTTGTAAAAGATATTCAAGGACCAGGCTGGAAAGCAGAGAGGCACTTCTACCAGAGCATTCTCCAAGGACAGTGGCTGACCCTGATGCAGCCGCTCAAAGGCAGACCTGGGATACAAGAGGAACCACAGGCCACAGCAGAGAGGAGAACAGAGAGCGACCTGGAGCACCAGGGGATGTGACCCAGCATACATCAGCATAAACCATCTACCATAACCTCTGACTAACAACACAAAAGCAATACTTCTCTCCTTCCCAAACCACCTCCAACCTGTGCTGCTGAGTCATGCACCAGCACAGAGATGAAATGTTTATGCTTGGCCAAGAATTAGTTTGTTACTCCAGTTTCAAAATCCCAGCTTCACTGGTGGTAGTAGAAGCAGCAGCTAAAACAATAAGCCATCTTTTAAGAAAAGGTATTTAGGAAGAAAAGAGCCTTTTAAATAAAAGTAGTGTGATGGCAAGACTTTGGACCTTTATTTTTAAAGTCGGAATTAGATGCAGAACAATTGTTAAAAAAACTCACTTGAGAGTCTTAAATACATTGGGATTTTTCAATAAAATTACTACAAAGTTAACATACACATTTCCCTTAGGCAAAAAGCAGGTCATAATAAAGAGGTCTAACACTAAGGAGAAGAGAATGCAAGCAAAGCCCCACAATAATTTCATCATGAATAACTACTGCAATTTTTTCAGTTGGCCAAATATAATCAGTTTTAGAAACATGCATTGTTAAAAACACCGACATCAACAGATGCCTTAAAAACTACATTGAGAGACTAAACATAATAACTAGAACTGAACAAGCAATCCTAATGCTTCAAAAACATTAATTATCATTAGGGTTTTCTTTTTTTCTCCAGTCACTGCATGTATTAGGGTTACAGTCCCACCGTTCAGTGGCCCAAAGACCGGTAAAAGAACTATACATATTTCTTATGTGGTTCATCTCTAGTTACCTTTCTAGCATCACAATGTATCAATCTGAGTGACTTTCCTTATTTAAAATAATTAGGCCTGGAAATGAAAATATGTACCCTAATGTATCAGCTTTTTGGACAGATTATATTCCCCATCACCGTTTGGGCACATGTCCCATTTCCTTGCCTATAAGCATTAATGGTCAGAGTGCCTTCCATTTGCTCAAAGCCCACTGCTCTACATCCATGTAGGTCACTCTGCACTTTGATTCCACACCTGCTGCAGCTCTACTCATCCAATCTGGGTACAAACTTGATATCTGATGCATTACCAAAACAATAATAGCTTTAAAAAGACTCACATCAACCTGAATTTCTGGAAGGAAGTCAAGGCAAACAGAAACAGAACAAAGCAGTGTGTCTCTTAAACACTGAAGAGCTCAAGTGAAAGACTTGGTTTGAATTGTGGATGAATAAGATTGAATAACCACTTCTTTTTTGAGCTGTATACTCTTCAAACCCCAGACAGCAACAGCTCTGCAGACTGCCTGGAAATGATTCACTACCCGACTTCACAGCCCTGGTAATTTAATCCCTGACACAGAATTTAATTCTGCATAAGAGTTTACCAAGCACTCCTTTACAGTACTGAATCCTAACAAGTAAAAGTTTCACACCTAAATTTCCAAGCTACACTAATTACTTTACAAATTCTCCGTACAGTTCATATATAACACCTCTGTAATAATCTTACAAGTAATTAACACCAACATCTTAAATTTCTCATGGTACTGTTAAAAGCAATTACAGTATGAATCCACGTGTGTTTTCCAGCACTGATGCGAATGTACAAGACTGAAAGTTATCAAACTACTTGGTCACACCAAGCCAGAAAATAGAGACAGGCCACAGTTTTTTTCCAAATGTGAATCTCTTGCACATATTCTCTGCTAGGAAAGAAAAAGCAGAATCCTCTAATCTTAAAAGAGAATGCAATAAATAAAAGTCTAACAAGGCAGTCAAACTTTAGAACTCTCTATTTCCTGCTACCAGTTCTATTCTCCTTGTGTAAATGGAAATCACAAAATAACTTATAATGAGAAATACTTTATAAAGAAACTTCCTTAACAATGCATAGTAGAGAGAAAGAAAATGTTACAGTCCAGAGTCACTGCAAATTTAATAACTTGACAATCCTCTGCTGCCTTGGCCTAACACTTAGGACTGATTGAAAGCGAGGCAAACTTCTGCAAACGAAGCTATGTCTGAAAATCCAACAGAGTGACAAGAATAATTCAAACATAAAATGACAATAGCAGGAAGTCAACAGCAAGCTTTCCTGAAGGAAACACTTGGATGCAGTCAACAATATCCTTTTCACCATTATGGACTGAAATTTTGTCACCATTATGGACTCTCACAGTTACACTACATAGGACTGAATGTTGTGGAGGTTTTTATGGTTTGGGGTTGTTTTTTTTTTTTAGTTTTGAAGGGGTAGCAACAATTGGCTTCTGCTGTGTTGAAACCTTGAGAGCAAACAAGAAGAACTTCGCTGGAACAAGACTTACAGATCTAAACTTGGAGCAGCACAGAGGAACTTGACTTTGCACTTGTAATGAGAGATGCACTCAGTGGGTCACAAAAATGTTAAACCTTCAAGATTAGCATCCCAGCACTACTGCACACTTTGAAATTACAGAACAAACAATGAAAAGGATCATCTCAGGTAAAGCCACCCAAAAAAGTGGGGGAAAAACAAGGTCTAACACTCAAAACAGTTTAGTACCTACAACACCCTATAGAACAAGCACATCAGCTCAAGGTTTCTGCATAGCCCTAGTGAGCTGCAAGCCATATACATCAATAAATCTGTATTTAAATATCCAACACTGAGGCATACAGGAGAAGATACAAGATACCTTCCTAAGCACCAAATGACATATGGGCACAGGATTTCTGAATCCTGAGAAAGATTTAAAAATTGGGTTGCTCAAGATGGTATGACAGACTGTACTTCGAACAAGATGGTCTGTTGCATGAATAAGACACGACTAGCAAAGGCACACATAATAATGACATTATTAAAGTGTAAAAAAAAGCTCAAGGGAGTAATATGAAGGAAATGAATAAAACTACAAAGGTAAAAGTAGAGAAGTTTTAGCACAGGACGGAGCTCTGTGTTGCTGAAGAGAAGATACCATCCCTGAGTGCAGTAATTGGAGGGATTTCATCTCCTCACCTCAAAACCACTTAAGCAGTTGGGCATGATGGATGCACTGCCAAGTAACATGTTCTTCCACTGTGGAAGTATCCAAGTCCTGCTGCAAATGACATTCTAACCCATTTCCTATGGCACATCAGAGAACTTGAAGAATGTCAAAGCAAAGATTTCTCTGTCCTGCCTAATCAAAGCTGCAGTAACAAGACACCCATTTGAGAGGGGACTAACAACTCCTGACTCAGGGCTGCCTAAGCAGTTCCACTGACTGCACGTGGAACTGATTGTGTGCTCTTCAAGAACAGCACAATTACCTCCCCCCTCACATTTACTATTAAAGCAATCTAAACCATTCTGGCAGCAAAGCCTGTCCCATCTGGCATGAAAATTTTAAGTCAACCAGAGAGGCATCCTGATACACCACATCAGAAATAATGATCCATCACAAGAAGCAGAGAAATTTGGCTGCAACTCAGCAGTTTACTTGATACATGTTAAAATTTCTAAATTTACTCTCTTAGCTCTACAAGCCTTGAATTGCTTATGCTAAGAACAAGACTGATAATGGAAAAGTTCTGTATAAAACCAAACTCAGAGTCAAAGAAAAAGCAGTTCACCTCTTTGCTGCCTAAACTTTAAATGCTCATGAATACTGTGGTATTATATGAAACTGTAGATAGACAATAAGCCACAACCCTGATGCAACCAGGAGAGGAGAACTGTGAATCCTTTTACTGTTTTAATACCTCTGAGGAAAGAGCAAACAGGTGAGACACAAAAGCAGAAGCTTAGAGGTGCTGCCTCTTTTGACTTTGTTTCAATTTTTAGCCCAAATCACCACCATGCCCATTGTTACAAGCATCATACAATCCTGCCTTCCAAAATTTCTAGCCAACCACGTGAGCAGTCATAGAGGGTAAGACATGGAAACCCTCCAGGACAGAAATTCATAGGGTTCAACTTCATCTTGGGCGTTATTCATCATTACTAACAAATGTGGATACACTGACATAAAGACTGCAAGTTATTACACCTTCCACTTAAATAATCACCTTTCTTTCCCTTCAGACTTCTTTCCCAAAAGCCCCAATGCTGCAACCTTTCCAAACATGCAATTCTAACTTACTAGAATTACTGTTAAAAAAAAAATATTAAGAAACAAAAAATGCCTTACTTTATTTTTATTGATCACTCTTTCTGCTTGTAATCTCACTTCTGCACTGAAAACTTGGGAGCCACAACTTCATTTTGAGGGGAATTAAATTAAAAAATCCCATAAGGAACAAATTCACTCGTGATACAGCTGCAAGTGACGTGCATCGTTCAGTTTTAAGCAAATGACAGTACCCTGCTGAACAGCATAAAAAACATTAATGCCTAATTATGGCTTTTGAGAACCACCTGCACTCTGAGTGCCAGTCAGACTGAAATTTTAAAGGTACAGTTCTACAACAGAATACCCTAGAAGTAAGTAAGATCTTTGCCACTTCTAAAGTTGAGTTGCAGCTGAGGAAGATATCTCCAATATCTCTAGGTCCTTTCCCAAGAAATCCAGACTTTAATTACTAATTCTATGTGACTTCCATAAATGATGTATCCATACCTTTTATGAGTTAATCTCATGACTGAAATACATTGTTTTCACCACCTCATTTGTATTTCCAGTGCTAGCCTACACTAGCTAACTTGCTATTACACCACTGCTATTCTTAATTACAGATTTCTTTAAATACACCTAGAAAACGGAAATACAAAATTAACTCCACGTGTGACTAAACCAAATACAAGAAACCAGGAAGTTAAGGCACATAAACCTGTCCTAGAATGAAGGAGTGTGATCGTGACAATTGCCCAGGTAGAATATGACCATTTCAGGCATTTCATAACTACGTCACCACAGAACCTTTCAACTGGAACAAGAACCTTTCAACTGAACTGAACTGCAGTCCAGTTGAGTCCATCTCAGCACTGACAGAATCCCCCCCCAACACCATATTCTTAGCATCACATAATATTGAAAGGGATTTTTCAACATTATTATTTACAGACAGAAACATTTATTTTTCCCTGTCAATCATCTAATGTCTTCTTTGATTTCTGCTCAGAAAGTTTTATTCTGAACTCATACCAGCGAGCTGCTTGACTAACTCTTCTGGGTTCTTCCTTCCTGCCATGCAAAAACCTGTTATTTTCTGTTCCCCTCTTGAACTGCACACATGCAGTAAAAGCAAAAAACACACCCACCTGCTTAGTACAGATGTTGCCTGCATGGGTTGTTTACTAGAACCATGTAATTTGTCATCTAGGACACAGACCATTCCTTTACCTAAGCTTCTTATTGTAAAAGAGTCCACAATGAATTTATCGGCTTTGGTACATTTGAACTGTTACACTTGCACATTAATTTCTTTCTCTGCCTTTTATTTCATACTGTCCAGTTTAGATATTTACTATTTTTAACTCAGAAATGTTAGTAAAAGGGAAACTACTCAGCAAATACGTGAGTTTGGAAGACTTAACTCAGTTTGCTTCTGTTAATAATTTAAGTACTAGTAAAAATATTCATGGAAGGGTTGGATTGGTTTTATATTTTTTTGTTCCTTTCTTTCCCAAATTCCTTTGGCTTTTATTAAAACAACTCTTCATGAAAGTTAGTTTGGATTATTTTTTAATGCTGAAAAACGCTAGCAAACATCCTGCTTTGGCTTTTTTTCTCCATCCTGCCATGCAATTGTCAATGAGCAGCAGTGAGTAAAATCACTGCACTGAAATGCAACTATACAGAGGCCAACAGGGCCAAGGACTTCAAGAGAATATAACACAATATAAGACCAATTTTTCCATGGAAGTTTCATACACAAAAAACCACTCCCAGAAACACAGATGTATTCACATGTAGAAATAATTTCTAATAAATAATACTTATGGACTATATTACTTGAAAAACTATCTTTAGGTGTAGTTACAGCTTGTTTTTTTTTCTTTTCTGAGGTTTGCAAAGCAGAGAAAAGCCCCTCATCTGAACTTTATGACTCGTCATTTTTGCTTCTCAATTTTTTTTTTTTTTTTGAAAGAAGCATTGCAATCAACTTACCCTCTTTGCCTTTAAATCTTTCCTGATCATATCTGTTGTAGGCAGCCGGAATAGGTTGCTTATTTCGTAGTGTGGGATCCTAAAACAGATGAAATAAGATTTGTAAAGCATACTAAGAGGTATTTGATGGTTTGTGAACTTCATAACGTACTACTTAGAACTACTCTGTTGTATAAAACCAGTTCACTTTTGTAGGAGTTTCAACGCATTTGAAAACTTCTGATGTTTCCCTTCAGAAATCTTACAGAAACAGAGTTTAGAAGCACGTACTGAATGCAATGAGAACAACATGAAGCAAGACTAAAGTAGCAGTAACAAACTACGTTGGCTAAAATCACTAAGTTTAATGAAATCACTGAGTTTTTGTTATACTTAAAGAATTAGCAGGGGGAAAAAAAATAATCAACTGACAATTCATCATTAAAGCTTGAGCCACACAAAATTTTCATTTCAGCCTGATTAAGCTAAAATTTTGCTAAAGAAAATAAATAAAAACAAATTTTGAGGAAAAAAGGCATTCTGTAGAAAAAAAGTTTTAAGAAAGTGCCAATCTAGAGGCACACTCAATACCAATTCAGTCTTTTTTGTGGATGGCCTAGTTATGTATTCACAACTATTCTGAATGAGACATTTGAATAATGCCATGCACAACTCAAGAAATTCAACACAAAGCAAATATTTAAATGTTGGAAATTAGTTCTTTGTTAAATGCAGTAGCAGCAAAACCAAAACCAAGTATGACTAAACAGCTTTTAGAGCAGACAGCCACTGAGTTCAAGAATATATCGGGTTTAACAGAACACAATAGTAAACACCACAATACTAAACAAATCCTGTCTAATACCTAGATAGACTCAAACAACAAAGCTCTAAGTCTGTCCTTCTGATTTATTACAGGCAAAAGAAAGCTGGTTCGAGCTGTTCCCACTCATGAGTCATGCTCCAGATTCTTAAACATTTGCTACCCTATCTGTCAGAAAAGCAGCAAAACATTTCATTTGAAATGGCATTGCTCTCATCTAATACATTTTTTGCACATAGATGCAGGATGTCACCAATGTTTGCTAGAGCTGCAGAAGCTGGCACTAGCAGTTTAATCTCTCAGTAACAAGAACATATTGAAGAAATTAAACTCATAGATTCAACTCTTTAAATACCAATAAATGCAACTTAAAGAATAACTATGAAGTTATGCTTGAAAAGTGTGCATTCACTGGAAATAAAACACAAGAAATTGTGTATCTAATAATGAGAACACACCATGCTCTCATTTTTGGTGTCAGCCAAAACAGCCCCCACGTTCATCACAGCACTTCTCTTACCGTTGGTGCCGTGTTGGGTGCAGGTCTTTGCTCAGGTGCTCGGCCTTCTTCTCTGGCTTTAACTGATTGAAGAATCGCAAAAATATTCTTGGCAAAGTTCTGAAAAACACATCAGACACCCATGAACCTTGCTGACCATCCACATTTCACAGAATAGCAACACACCATTATGTTTCACCAAAAAAAAAGAAAACTAGTGCACCAATTTTCTAAATAGATGTTTTGTGATTACTCCTGCGTGAGAGGATCCAAGCATTAACACAGTTTTAAGGTATCATTGCTACCTCCTGTTCTTGAAAGCCCAAACCTGCTAAATCTAACCAGCCTCATTACACCACACTCTCTTTGGAACTCTTCATGCTGAAGCATGAAGGAAGAATGTTCACTCAAGATTTTCAGGACAAGTCTCATCTCTGAGGCCCAGGTATGAGTCCACTAAAGAGAGTCTACTAAAGAGAGCCTTGGCCTCCTGACAGCGTGCCTGGGGCACAGCCCATCCCTCTGCCTGACCCTGCCCTGCAAGGCTTCCTCCACCCAAGTACGTGCAGCTACTTGCAGGGAAGACTCCTCACGACCCTAGAAACGGCCCCTTTGGTCCAGCATGGAGCAACTGAGGCAAGAGAGCCACACAGCCACTTCCTGCCCTTCCAGCAAGGCTCCTGAGCAGAGCAGAATATGCTTCCACTGGTTGTTAATGGTTCACAGGCATGACCCCATCACATTGTGGTCCAGTTCTTTTATAATTTATTTTCAATTATGACTCCAATTGGCACCAGGTCATTCAAGCAGTAGAGCTTTTCATGTAAAACTGCAAGAAGCAAGCACAGAAATCACATTCCCAAGTCCTTGAATCAAGAGTGATACAAGATAATTCCAACACCTTCATGCAGTTTTATCAGATAATCAAGTCATTGAGGCAAAAATGAACAAAAGATAATGATCAAGGTTTTTAAAACATATTCCTCTTGGTAATATTATTAGAGTTGCTTTATTCTACACAAAAATGGAAACGCTAATTTAACTTCTAAAAGGTATATGCGTTGATTACCACTCAATAGGCATTTTAAGCTACAGGGTTAGGTGTACAAAATGCCCAACACTAATGTCAGTTTTCAGCCATGGTTCATCAGTAAAAGAAACCTTTTATTAATTAAGGAAAAGAGCCTATTTTTTTTTTTTTTTTTTTTTAACTGGTTCATTACAAAATAAAGTATTCATAAAATGCTTGCACTCTTCCAGAGTATTGTATACTAACAATGAAGAGGTGTTAATACCACCGGCCTTATGAAACAAACACATGAATTACAAAACAAAGACTTCTGGGGTGAATTTCACAGAAATCATTTAGAGAGAGTTGTACTGCAAAGCTTCTGCAAAGCCTGTTCACTTGACCTCAGCCAGCACGTTGTCAATCCACTTCAAGCCAGCAGGGCAGGAGGAGCTGGAAGACCACCAGAAGCCACTTATAAAGGCAAAGCCATTCCCTGAGCAAACCCAGTTCTTTTGACAAAGTGTAAAAGAACTCACACAAACTGTATTTGAAGGTTTTTTTCAGTCAGAAAATTCCTGGGAAAAAAACCCCAACTTTCAAGAGCTGCAAGCCATGCACATATCATTGATATGAAGATATTCAAACTCAGCTCCATTCTTGAGAAAATAAGTCTAAACTATACACTTTTACCGGAAATTCAGAGATTTCTCCCAAACTGTGGACTGAGCAGCATATCCATCACAATTCTTGTCATTGCTGTGCTTAATCCCACACCATGTCTAGGAAAAAATGAGCTACTCTATCTTCCCAAATGCACAAGGAGGAACTAATTAACAAGGGAAAGAATTTTCTCAGAGTGATTGTCAACGCAAAAACCAAACTTCTCCCATTCACATGGGAGCCACAACCAGCTTTCCCATACATATTTAATTCACAAAACCTACAGTTAACATAGTCTAAAAGTGAGTTTAAATTTCAAATTATAAATTTTTCAAAGGCCTTTCGGTATCTGGGATTTTAATACTTGGAAATGGCACATGCTGGACCAAATTTTAAATTATTCCAGGTAAAAAAAACCCACAAGATTTTCTCCCATCTGCTGAAAACAAGTCACTAATAAGCATGGAATTAGAAAGGTTCCTGCTGATGTCCCTTTTTTTTTTTTTTTCTACAGCATGAAAATGCAAGTCCCCCAAGGCCACAAATAATGTCTGTTTGGAAGGGGAAAAAAACAGCAGTGTTTTAACAAGCACTCGAACTAACATCATCTTCTTGCTGTTCACTGGCATGGTCAGGGATGTGGGATTACATTACTGTGACAGAAAAAAGATTGAGCAGGATGTCTACTGCAGGTACCAACTGATTTGCAAAGCCCCACACAGCTGCAAGACTGCTAAGTTTTCATTGTTCATACCTTCAGAGATCCAACTATGAATATCCCCCGGCTTCTGCCCTAGATTTAGTTAAACTCAGTAATACATTTTCATTACCAAAAACTTCTGATCTGGGGGACAGAGCAGAAAAGAAGGAAAAAAATCCACAAAACCTAATTAAAAAAAAAAAAAACACACAAATATTTGTTTCTCTGCACTGTCTTATAAAAACCTGACAATGCTTTAAAAACAGTCCCTAACAAAAGCATTAGTATGTAAAAGGATAATTCCATCAATTCTTGTTGTTAGCCAACTAAGGCACTGGTACTGCCATGAAAGCTCTCAGTCAATTCCATGTCTACACCTAATAATAATTCATCACACTGCAGAGGAGACAAAACGTTTGAGCAGCTACCAAACCAGGCCTTTGCTACTGTCTTAAGTCAATCCTTACCATAACAGATTTTCTGTTAAAGGATGACTCATGCCCTAGATGTAAATTGGTAGCCAGATGCCAATCAGGAACAGCAGCTACAGTCAGATCAACAGCCCATCATCTGACAGAAGGGAGTCACGGAGGTTCTTTAGGAAAACCTGCAGGAGCATGTAAACTCTCAATATTTACTGGCACAGATGCTCTATCCCTTGCCAGCATAATGACTAACATACACCAAGTCAAGTTACTATCCCTGGTGTTATTTTAACACCAGGCTGTTTGCAGAGAAATACCAGAGCCAGTGAGCTCAGCCTGCTCTGCCGAGGAAGGCTTAATGAAGTCTCATCGCTAACTACATTTCTTCTGTAATAAAAATACTTCCAAGTAAATGTATCATCTTTATTCTAAAGAATTGAAATCTTCATTCTGCAACTTATCTTTAATTTCTGTTACTATTCATAACCCTAATACTCATTAACAAAGACTGTTGTTACTACCGTCACTACATCATGCTGGCAAAACCAAATAATCTTCTTCTAATTATGATCATCAAGGATGAGTATTGATTTCAGCTTCTTAGAAAACAATTCTTGGCCAAAAAAAACTGAAGAAAAGTATATTTCATCTCTATCATCTGAAACTAAAACTAGAAGCATATACACTTTTACACAATATGGCTTATAGGGCTTCAAAGTTTCCCGTAGCTAAGTTGTGACCAATTTTTAATCAGATTTACATTCTGGTATTTCACTGCAGAGAGAGAGGAGCCGTAAGAACTCAAACTCTTATTTGAGCTGACAATAAGGATTTCTAGTTGGGCATGCATCCCAGGAAGATCAAGAGCTCCAGAATGCGACAAACATTGTCCAAATGATAGTAGGGCTGGAGAAGGAAGATTTGAGGCCCTTCCACACACTTCTTTACACATTTGCTTGATATGCTCAGACATACTGCTAAATCTTTTGCAGCCACTGACAGACTGAAAGGCATGATGCTGTACCAGAAAGGCAATATTCCCATCACACATTTTCAGTAATTCCTGTGTACTGCACGACATAAGAAATGGAAACAGTACTCAGATGGTCTCATAAAAGTACAGCAGAACTTAAAAAACTGTTCATAAGGAACACAAAATAATGAACTGTATATTTAGAGGAAAATATTTTGCACATCTAAATCTAAAAACACATTTAAATCTGGAGTTTATATCAAAAAGAAAAAAAAAATCACTTCAGTCACCACTCTCCTATGCCTCAGAATATACATCTTCAATTTGCAAACTGTTCACCAACGCTGAAGTTGATCTTCTCTCCTCCTTGTTCTTCTAATTCAGAGGCAGTGCTAAAGCACTGCATTTCACATTGTGAGGGCTGCCCTCAGAACCAAAGGTTGAACATATGCAAGATTGATATTCAGGGACAGTCTCAAACAACTGCAACCCTGAAAATATACAGGTAGAATGGTGGTGTGAATTATTGGTATTCCCTGCACTGTGCTTATTCGGATCATAAAAATTTCCATCGTCTCTGACCCAGCATCTTTCCTCACCTTATACAAGAATCCTTCAGATAACACAGATGGAAACAGGATCCTGAATTACACAGGAATGCTGAAGGAAATCTTCCTGTTTGAATGACACACACATGCACCCCTCCCATTCCCCTCATTTGCTGTCATTTGAAGAACATGCCAAATGCACAGGATGCTCACCTGCACCAATAAACTTGTTACTAACTGCTGGTGGAAAAAAAATTGAAAAAACAAACACTCCTTTTCCCAAAAAGTTACTCTGGGTATTTCTTCATATTCCAGTCAAAAAGTTAACTGAAGTATTACTATAGTCTGCTGCACTGAGCTGAAAACACAGAGATTAGCCCTGTATATCTGTGGACTAGCTTTTCAGTAAAAAGTTCCAATTCTCACTTGTTCCATCTTATCTTCACTAAATTTTTAGAGCAAGGGTATTACACGAAAGACAACTCAAACATTTAACCTGAAACAGCAGAGAGGTTAATTCAGAAGTGTGAAGGAGCAGCAACACTGTAATAGCCCAAAGATATAGAACAGCACAGAATCTACTCAAAACTCCCAATTGCCATCATACATAATCCTAGTTTGTTTCTGCTATGAAGGCAGCATATGGAAATACATATTTTTTTAAATAGTTGTAGCAGTAGTGTTAAAGGATGGTGAAGTTACTTTACAGATGATCTCAATTCTCTTTCAGAAACATAATGCTGTATTTTACAGGTTTTTCTGTCAAATCCGAGGTACCTACACACAAAACAAGCTTTATTATTGCTCAATATGAATAAAGTTTTTATCATCTGGCCCATCTTTGCTTTAAGAGATACACTCAGAATGTCTGCACTAGTGCCTGGCAGCAACAGAACTGTCTGCCCAGTTTTACTGAATAAACTGATACTGGGTAAAGTGGGGAACTCAAGCCATACCATGACACTTGTGCACAGCCATTCTGAAACCATCCACCTGTTCCATCTGAAGGCACTGATGACAACACTAATTGCTATTAGCCTGGCACACCTTTTCTTTTTCAACTGTGCTATTGAATTCACCACCATTGTGAATTTCAGGAACATGGAACAATTCTGCCACCTAGAGTCCATACATGAAGATGCTTTTACAATCAAATTATTTCTTTTAAAATATACAAAATTTTACTCTCAGTCCTTTTAGCTGTCAAAAGCAATAAAAATATTAGTCTTGCTATCAAATTGTTTAATTTAAATATCTTTCCCAGTTACAAGATCATATAAAGAATTAACTGAAACTGTGATTATAACTGTAGTGACTTCAGTAGTAAGAAGGCTCAAGAGGTACTAGGACAAAAATACAAGAACTGAAAGTAACTGAAAAGGCAATTTCTCACTACATTTAGTTTAAATATGGTAGTTATCGTTAAAAGGATCAAGCCAACAAAGAAAATACATTAATTTAAAAAATAAAGTCTGCAAATACTAACTGCAGTTGTAGTATATTCCAGGTGACAACAGAAAATGAAAGAATGTTACCACCACAAAGGTGAGATTCATATGGGAAAAAATGAAAGGTTCTGCTATTTAATACCTATGCACAGGAATAAAGAAAACCACAGGAGAATAACATCCTGGAATAGTTCAGAGCAAGACACTGTGTCAGATAAATTAGCAGTTGTGGGTTACATCCAAGGTAAATGCCACATACCAGGAAAGTGCTAATCCCTCCAAGCCAGGTCAGCTATAAATACAAATCGTTATTATAGAATTCAATACATAAAACCAATGGTCATGATCTATGAAATTAAGTTAGAGCTGAGGCTATTCCCTTCTGTATTCGTGCCATTTTAATGGATAAGAATACACTGGGCATCAAGTAACTTTTTCCAAAGGGAAGTATAGATAACTAGTACGTTACAACAGGGCTGCAATAATTAGAGATATAAAATCTGAAAAACTATGAAGGGATAAAAGGCAAAGTTGTTTATTTAATCAAATTGCTTCTTATACAAATAAGATTCTCATGCTTTCAAAACCAAAGTTAAGGAAATGTGCTGGATAGTCTCATCTAAGTCTTTGACAGAAGAACAGAGAATAAAAAAATATAAGGATTAAGCCAGGAAAATATTTTATTTTATGCAGGTTTACTTTAGTAGAAAGAAAAAAGAACTATTTTTATATTTAAAAAAGCTCTAATTCAGAATATTGTCCTAAACTTCTTGTAAATATTAAGCAGGGAAAGTTTAATTACCCAGATTGTGAGAGAATCGACTTTGTCACTCTGCAGCAGAGAAGCCACAGCAAAAAATAAACCAGACCATTGCTTCAATATTTCAACCTTTACATAGCAAGTAATATGCACTCAAAGGAACAATCTTACACTAACAAAAAAATTACAATTTCATGATGCAAAGGTTATGAAACCAGAGGGGCTGAGTTTCACATAAAACTTGGTATGGGATTGGAGTTTACAGTTTCTCCATTATAAGCAGATAGCTGCACGAGAAGACCACATCCAATCCATCTTTGATTTTATACACAGCTAACTCCATTAGAAGAATATTTACCTCAAATTCCAATTTTTCATGGCCAACTTATATGGTTCCATTTTGGTGCCTTTCCCCAGAACCTATCCAGGCAGGCAATAATGTTCAAATGCCAGACAGGTCACTCTAAACTCCTAGTGCCTTGCAATGTCTTCAGAAGACACAAAGCTCAAGGAAGACAGTAGGGAAAGGTTTTACAGACACGTTAAAAGCTGAGAAATCCACCAAACCAGCAGCTGGCCCAGCCCCAGGCAGCTGTTGCTCCCAGATATGTGTGTGTGTGTGTGTGTGTATGTGCCTGAACACACCCACACAAAGTGTGTGTAGCCATTGCTCGGGCTGTGCAGCTCAAGAGGTGCACAAGGTTGTGTGGTACAACCTTTAGACCTCCCACACGTCTGGCAGGATGGATTATGTTATTTTCCTGTACATAGGGTCAGAGCGAAGGTAATTCCAGTAGACTTGCAAATGTAAAAAAATATGACTGAAGAGTGTTAGCCAAAATTTCAAGTTGTAGCAATAATCTGTAGCATACTGCCATGTACTGGGTCTGGCTGAGATGGAGTTAATGCTCTCCTTGCAGCCCTTGCAGTGCTGTGCTGTGCACTGATAGCCAGAAAGGTGCTGATAACATTTGATAACACCCCACTGTTTTGGCTGCTGCTGAGCAGTGCTGGCACAGCACCAAGGCTGTTCCTCCAGCATTTCCTCCTCATCAGTTGGCTGGGGTTGGGCAAGACCTTGGGAGGGCAGACAGCCAGGACAGCTGACCTAAACTGACCCAAGGGATATTCCTTACCATATGACATCTGCTCAGCAGTAGGAGCTAGGAGAAAGGGGGAGGAGAGGCAATTCTTATTACCATATTTGCCTTCTGGAGCAACTCCTAGGTGGACTCAAGCCCTGCTTCCAGGGAAGTGGCTAGAGATCACCTGCTGATGGGAAGTAGAGAATAAATCTTTTGTCTTCCCTTGCTTCCACACACAGCCTTTACTTTTATTCAACTGCCTTATCTTGACCCACACATTTTTTTTCTCCCAGTTGTCCTGCTGAGGAGGGGAGCACCTTGGTGGGCACCTGTCATCCATCCAGCCAAGGTCAACCCACCACACTCTACAAAGAAAAGGATGAAAGATTTCTCTTTTTTTAAAGAACATCTGAAATACTCAGAGCTCACTGTTCATATGAGAACACCAGTTTATTTCAAAAAGTTATAAATTTACATGGCCAGTATCAGTGCATTTTCAAGATTCCAGCTTTAAGATTTCTCTACACGCAAGCAGAGCATGTTTAACCCAGCCCACCCAGTTACCCTGCTGCTTATCTAAGACATTTCTGAGCAATCTAGGAAATTAAAAATTAATAACTAAATATAAATCAACTACATCAGCAGTCACTGAAAAACCCACACTCTCCAAATACACCTGTGAATGCTGAAACTCCTGCTCAGTCTACTTTGATTTGTTCCCACAGGGAGAACTCAAGCGCTAAACACATTTACAGTAGAGATGCAATGAGGAGGTTTTTCCTTCAGAAGAGATTGCTGTAGCCTGCTACAGGAGATTATAAAAACCAAAGGATTGTTCAGGAAGGCAAGACAGAGGAAGGATGTGAAAGGAAGAAATGAATTTCAGAATAGACGCAGGGGCTTCTTGTAGGTGTTCAATGGTTTGCTTTACAAAACAGCCAGATATTTATTTATCTAAAAACATGTGCACAACAGAACAAAAATCTGTGCAGAGCAGTAATCCAAAATTTAACATTCCAAGCACTTATGATGGTAAATATTCTATATATGGGTTCAAAACTCTAGCTACCTGAAAAGATATATCTAACTGTACATGCAAAGATTGTCTCAAAAACAAAGTTCTAAAAGTAATGTTTTGTTAGTGTTTTCCCCTAACATTTTCAGTTTAAAAAGTGTCAGTACTAATTCTGACATATTTTCACCAGACAATGTGTCAGTTCAACCTGATTTAACATGCATAAAAATATGGTGAACTTAAACTGTTCTGCAGAAGCAAGTGCCATAGTCAGTGGCATGACCAAGAACTCAAGTTTAAGCAACTGAAGTTATTGTGTCTGCTTCATATAAAACCCACCACTAGAAACACCAGTGAGACACTTACAACACCTTGTTTAAATATTAATATACAGATTAAACAATTTTCACTTTTTCTTCTTTCAACTTCTCTCCCTACCCCTGTACTGTTCCTCTGCCACAGCAGAGACAGCTGTATTGGGTCTGATGGCAGCAATTCCCTCATTCTGATTTTTGTGTGTGTTTGTGAAGGTTAAGAATGAGAACTGAGCTGCATGAAGAGTGAGGACAAACAGATGAGATAAATTTTAACCTCCCAACATTTGTGGCTGTTAAAAGAAAGGTAAAGGAAGTCAGAAGCAGCTCTAGTATGAAGTACTTTTATTGCTTTTGAAATCTGACTACATTTTCAGTTGGTCAGACTGTCCATGGACTCACCAAAACAGCAATGTTGTATTGTAAGCCTTCAGCCAAACCTGAAATTAAATTGCTTTAAACCACATATACTCCCAAATAGTTCTAAAATCAAGCTACTATGAGAGGGAAAAAAACCCTCAGACTAAACTGATGCAAAGTGGTTCTGAAGAATGATTACATAAAAATGTCCCATTATTCATAAAAATCAAGAAGATTACACTACAGACTTGGGGAAAGCCAACAGATACTTAAAACAGGCAGTGCAGGATGACTCATCCACTAGCAATTAAATCAAACACTGCATTTTCAAAAGAAGGTAGAACTGCATAATAATCATACAGAAAACTATGGAAAAATACTTCAAAAGAAGTTTTAAGTCACCAACATAAAAATAAGCAAGGAGACAAACTGCACATTCTAGAAATCATAAAACCAGAAGAGGACAAGTGAACTGATGTGATTTTACAAACATGTAAACATATACCTCACAGAAATCAGTAAAAGTCAGCCAGGGATCAATGCAACATCTGATCAAAAGAGTGTAACAAAGAGGGTCAGACAGATAAAGGATCTGTGTGATGCCTTATGGAAAGCCTAAGAGTCAAATAAGCTGTGAAGGACAACCACTGTATGACAGTAAATGGGTGGCACCCTGTCCCAGACCAGGAGCATTAGGGCTGGATTGCCAGTACGAACAGGAAAGGACAGAGACTTCCTAACAAGAAAACATTAATTAGGAGAGATTTCAATTAGCTGGACAAGTGTCAAGAAGAGAATTGATGTAGTGATTAATTTTTTAGCTATCATTAGTAATAGCTTCTTGGAGCAATGGGTCAAAGTACACATTTTAGAGAAGTAGCTGCTGAAAAACAATCTACAACAGCAGTATCAATGCATTCAAATTCAACAAAAAAAACCCCACAGCCAGACAAAAATCCATCCCTATAATTTCAGCAAGGGGAGCTGTGTAACAGTGAAGATGCTGTCAGTAAAAGTAGCACCTCAAAGGGCAGAATACAAGTATCATGAGAACTTTTTAAGATGTTAAAAAAGAACACTGCATCATTGGAGACTTATTAAAACATCCTGGAACAGTTCTGTAAGGCACATTTGAGAATCAGGAAGCGTGTCCCAAAGGAGAAACAGTAATTACTTGAGATTGTTGCCATCTCCACAGAATTTGGAGGAGCACATGGCTGAAGGAATCAGTACTTTCGTCAAACACGTCAAACCCAGAGGAAACCCGCCAAAAAGCTGATTAGCTCAAGGGATTTTCCTTTTACTGTGGCCTGATCTTCCCAGTGTTTCCCTTTTGCATCTTAAGCTATCTCTGTATCTTAGTCAACTACAGAGAACACTGGGAAAGCTCACACACAGGAGTGTTTCTCTGCGGGAAAGAGAGGTTGAGGAGGTGCTTCGGCCTGAAGCAATTTTTTGAAAGAAGCAACAAGACTGACATTTAGGAGTGCTCATTCTTTGTTACCATTCATGCAGGAGTTCCAAAGAAATTCAGATGTTAAAAAGGCACACACTGTGTGGTATGTAAACTACTGCTGAAGTCAATTTTGGTTTTAAACATTCTAGGAGGATTCAAGAGACTGCAGATAAATCCATACAAAGCAGATAGTGAACATTTACAATGAAAAGAATGATCAGGCACATCAGCAATTCAAGTATCACACAG
The DNA here is from genome assembly GCF_003031625.1 of Empidonax traillii. Lineage (NCBI taxonomy): Eukaryota > Metazoa > Chordata > Aves > Passeriformes > Tyrannidae > Empidonax > Empidonax traillii. Next base: position 525,994 of record NW_020955845.1, read on the forward strand.
AAGAGGCAAAACATCATTTGCAGAGCGGTATCATGCTTTCCTGAGCAAAACTCTTTACATGAACAGGCAAGGGGGAAGGAATGATCTGCCCAAGACACCATATATGAGTTTCTTAACAACTTTTGAGGTTTTCACAAAGGTTCTTGAAATAGAAGACAAAGAAAAAAAGTAGGAAAAAAACCACGTAAAAAACCCCCACAAACACGCACCAAAAAACCCTCCCAACCCACCTACAAACAAAAACCCTGAGCTGTTCTGAAATAAATCACAGCCCTCAGTAACACATGATGTTTCCCCATCTACTTACTCTCACCGCTACTTGCTCGAAAATATAAACATTAACATTCGATGATTTCTGTCCAAGCTACCAAGAATGTTCCTGCAATCCTGCACAAACCGAAATAAAAGATTTGCTGTTATGCCTGTCATATTCACCAGGCTGGTCAAAGCAACTGCATGTCCAAGAACAAACTGAATCTCTGGTGTCTGGTCTTTCTTCCCCTGGTTATGTTTTGCTTAAAATCGCCACCTCATCTCACTATTATTACAAGGATGTTACACTAAAACATTCACCTCTTTCTCTAGTGTCTTGGCAAGTTTCACTTGGAAGGCATGTTGAGATAGGAATCCATGAATAATTCCCAAAAGGAGGAAGAGCTACCCAGATTCCTTCAGTACACACCTTTCCAATGACTAAAATATCAAGCAGCAAGGTTGCTACAAATCTCACAGACCCAAAGAAGCAACAATAACTCTTTATGTAGCACACACCTACCTACCACCTACACCTGGGAATTACCCCCCAATTTGGGAATGAATTATTCTACCACTAAGCCATGGGACAATACACTGAAATTGAGACCTATGTAAAATACTGTTAAAAATAAGACAAATGAAAACTGACATCCCATTTACTTCTTAACATTATTTCCCTGTGACAGTACTTAAAAGAAGTAGTAAAGGCAAATGATTCAATTTGACAATAACCTCAGGAAAACAGACATTTGCAATCTTTTAGAAATTGACTTATTGCTTCCTTGGGAAATTTAGTGCCAACTATCTCTGCAATAAAGAAAGTCTAACTGTCCAAAAAGAGCAAGCTGTGCTTGCAACCATCTTCTGGACGGCACAGAACCAAGTGCAGCCAAAGCCATGGATTAAAGTAGCATGGAGGGACAAAATCACAGACAAAAGCCTCTTCACGGTAACACTTTCTGGTTTTCTTCATTTTAGCATTCTCCTGCCTTACTCCTTTGGTGTTTTCCACAGCTCAGCAGCCTTTGGACTTCCAATGTATACGTGTTGCTACCTCTATCACTTACTCCTCATTTTTGTCCTTTTCGAACCCACAGGTACTTTTATAGAGGTCTCCCAATTGTAGGGCTCAAGCCAGCTTTGTTTAAAAGGAACTAAGTGATTACTTGGTATGTTTTAAATGGCTGAAGCAAGTATTTCGAGATATGACTCAGGCTCACTGTAATGTGATAAGAACAAACTTCTCTGCAACTCCAAGCCCACCTTTACATGGAACACTGAGCATAATCCTCCCCAGCTATCTCTGATGAGAAGTCAGATACAGGAGATTAAAAATGCAGTTTGTCAGTGGGACCATAGACCAGGTTGGCATCCAGAGCATTACCTTGCCTGTGCTTTGTAAGATTGTAGTTCTCGTCCTCCAAACTCTCTCCCTGCTGACGATATCTCTGGTTACATCCACTTCAGCATCAACAAAACTTCTCTGTTTAAGAGCAGTTATGTCATCATCTAGGTCAGTTTTGATAGTAGATCTTTTCTTTGCCATGATTTTTGCTTTGATAGCAGCAATCTTTTCCACTGACATGGCTTCAGACAAGGACCTAAATGAGCAAAAATAACAGCAGAGACTGAGTAATTACACAAACAATTGTTCTGAAAGAATTTGTGAATGAATAACTTCATCCAGCCTAAACTTCATGGCTATGCTATAAAGCACAAAATAGTCACCCCATATATACCTGAAAGAGTATATATGCTTGGCATATATAAAAAGCTTGGCTTTGCTGTTTTGGGCATCAGAATCAAACTTCTGGCAAAGACTCCATCCATTATTAGCATAAAAACCATCAAAAGATCAAAACTATAACAAATAAAAGTAAAGAACAGCTCCCTGTTATTTTTAGTGGATTACAATTTTGTGTCCAGTCAACCAACCTCTGGCTGCTCTGAGTGCAACACCTTTATCTGCTTGCTTTTAATTATAAATACATAATTTGGTTGCCAGTGAGCCCTATTGTTTTTCAGGTGGGATAAAATAAAAAGAAAAGGACTGAATTGCACAATCCTAACTGTCCACCCCCAATTCATGTTAAGGTTTTTTTTTTTTTTTTGTGAGAATACATTAAAAAAATTAATACAAGTATTGGATGTGAAATATTCTCCTTGACAACTAAGCTACTGGAAAGGGAACGTCTTTGTGTTGCTGTAGAACAAAGTAACAACAGAGTCAAGCATGGAGTTCAAACTCACTACCTGTAAATGCTGTTTATACTTTTTTTAAGGGACAGTCTTTTACATCCAGCATTTCAAAAATCAGTAAATAGAGAATATAAAGTAATTACAAACAACACTTAGTAATCATCACTGTAGCATTGCCTCACAACTCCATAACAAAGTTGTGATACACTCAAGCTAGCATCCAAATAATTAGTTTATACAAAACAACGTGTACTTTTTGATTTTTTTGATCTTATACTTTCTGTTCTTAAGTCAGGTATGACAATGACATTCTTTTTTTCTCTAGTTTCCTTTGAAGTACACCTATACAAGAGACAGAGAGGAAGAAATAATTCAAAATATGTATTTTTCATGTGGTTAGGTCTAATTATGGATTCCATGAGTGACTCAAATCTTCTCTATCATAAATGTTTGAAGCTCTGACTCCCCAGACGTTACTAATGGGAGTATCTAAGGGAAGAAGATTTCCACTGAGAGCTGTTGGACAGAAGTAAAAACAGCTCCCTTGAACAGCACAAGAATTGTTAGCCATCCTATAATTAAGCATTACCCATAAAAAAAAGCAATCCTACCTGATCTGCTCCGTCTGCACGATACCTTCCTTGTGTCCTTCCAGCCGAGCCGCCAAGCGCTCCTTGTCGAGGCGCACACACTCTTCATCCTGGAAGGAACAGCAGTGTTTAAACTTCAGTGCATTCTCTTTTAAAAAAGAAATAGAACTAGAATTAAAGCCATTCAGAACTGTTTTCTATACTACATTTGCAAGGACAACCTTTATTTCCAGTTATTTTTGATCTGTGCACTAGCAGTAACTGTAGAGCTGTCAGAAATTTCCTCTCAAGAACCACTAAGTATAAATAAGATAATGAAAAGGAAACTACCCTTCCCTTGTAAAGAGCTTTGCTTAAACAACAACTTAGAACAATAGAAAAAATCACTCAGAGAATTTAAAGAGAATTAAAATCACTCATATTCAGGTAGGATAATACAAATCCACACATGTACATATTTAAGACAAATTTATCAGACATTCAAATTTGGCCAAATATTTAATAATTGACATTTTTAAAGACAAGAATTGCTCAGAATTGTTTTATCTTGATGCAGAACTTTTAGAAATGGCATTCCTAGTAAATCCAAAAAATGAGTCAAGACTAAGGAAGCCTCTAAGTTACTCAAGCCAGGTTTGGGACAGACACGTAATTTGAGAAAGCAGCAGAGAGATGTAATTTTATTCCATCTTTTGGGCTTCTTAAGGTCAATACCACTTGTGTTCAACCTTTCTCATTTCCCCACCAAACTAAAATCAGCATCAAGCCCATCCTGTTGCTAAAAGGCTGTTTGGAAAGGCTGAAGCACAGCAGAACCTCATGCCCATACATCGGGAGAGACCTGGAATCACTATGCTGGGACGATCTCCCATTAACTTAGAACAGGCTGCACAGGCACCAAGCTGCCAGAGCAGCAAGGAAATAAAAAGAAGGTGGCTATAACCTCATTACACTTATATGCAGAACTCTTAATTATTCAAATTATGGTGGTGAAGATAATACCATTTCAAAACATACGGGCATCATAACCACATAGGGTAATGCAGAATAAAATCTATGGATCACCAACAGGTCATCTCACAGCAATCATCTGCTCATGTGCCCTCAAGAATGCATAAAGTTTCTATGATACCTATGCAGTTATAAGTAAGCACAAGCAATGTTCAAATCCAATTCCTGAATAAGCAAGTTTATATATTTTGATAATTCTTCATTTAAGAAGAATCACAAAGCCTCAGTACTCTGAAAACATATAAAGCCAGATTTGTAACTCAGAGGAGACAACTGGATGGACATACTTTTAAAATAAATTATCAAGAAAAACTAACTAATTTTTTTTAAACCAGGTAGAGTTAAGTAATAAAACATGTGTAATAATTAGACACATTGCTTCTATTAAAGAGGTACTTGTGAAAATACACTGTTTAATTAATCACCTAAGACAAGGCTTCATAAATAGTAATATCCAGCAACCAAAACTCCACATTTAAATAAGAGGCTTTAATTCCAACTCCTTACAGTTCACATTCAGACTAAAAGAAGTACTGTGCGCACCCAGAGGATGGACAAGCCAGAGGAATTTCTACAAAAACAAAGAAATAATATACCACCACTACCCCCAGTTTGTATTGATGGCAGTTACTGTCATTACCTCTATTCTTGGTTTCTTTGCTTCTGCTAATATTTCATCTGCTGCTCTTTTAACTACAAGAAAAAGAAAACATTAAAGATGCAAAATTGCAGTAGACTTTTTATAAAATAAACCTCAAAGTTATTTTTTAATTAAATTGTACCTTGAGTGGACCGCTGAAGACCAATTTCAAGTGGAGCACTTCTGTCTATGCTTGATGAGGTTGCTGTAATCAAACAGAACATTCAGTTTAAATACAAAATATCAGCCACAATATTTGAGACTAAAAGAAAGAGGGACAAAAGATCAACTGCAACAATGGAAATTGTAACTAGATATCAGGTGGTAAAAGCAGTCAAACACTGGGACCAGTGGAGTGGAGATATTCAGAACCTGCCTCAGTATAAAGTTAGATCAGGTTGCTCAGGGTCATTTGGCCCTTCCTTGAAAAGGGGACCGAACCCACTGGCCTCTTGTGGTCCCTTCTAACATAAATTAGTCAGTGATTCTGTGATCTCTATACACGACATAAAAGAGTCACAATGGTAATTAGAACCTGGAATCAAGATCTACCCGTTTGTCCAGTTTTTTGGAATAAAGACAACTTGTTGGTCCCTTTAAAATACTATATAAAAATGGTTTTACTGCCCCTGTTACAGAAATAATCTCATACTCCAGGATATTTAAAATTTTAAGACCACCAACAAAATAGAGCAACCTACAAAGGTGATATTTATCTTATTCTCAGAGAAACCTCTTTACTCTGACCATTGTTAACAAAAAATGTAAGATGATGAAATACCAGGTAAACCTGTCAGACTGAAAAAGTAGTGATTTGATATATTTTACTGAAGATTTTATCCCACACATTTCTTGCATTCAAGAACAATGTACTACTGAAAGCTTCCCACAGTCTAAGAGAAAGAAAAAACATACATGCTAAGCATTCTAACACATAACTACTGAGGATGTTAATAACAACAACAACAATAATAATGACAATAATAATAACAACACAGCTCACTTCTAAACATGCATGTAGTAATGCAGCTCCTATCTAAGTACCATAAAAGCAACTAATTTCAGAACAAAATTAGAACCCACAAGAAATAATAACCTTGTTTGAGAAGTCTGAGCATATTCAGCTAAGATGCAGACTGACCATTGTTACCCACTCTTCCCCTCCTACCCTTCACCTGTGCCATGAATACGAAGCAGTAAAGTGCACTCTGTGTCCAAGGCAAAAGAACACATCACTCACATGTTTCCCCATTTAGGTATGCAAGCAAGTCTTTCCTATCAGGTCTTCTTACCACAGGAATGTTTTCAGTCTGAAAAGACAGCAGACATGACATTAAACTCTTCTTCCCTCGAAGTCTCTTGCTGAAGATATTTCACTTTTACTGAAAAGTACCCATTCACACAATGACAGGAACACATGTCCTGCCACCCAAGAGAGCTTAACTATCAAGCTTCGAAATGCAACCTCATCCTAGAGGATGTTCAGCTGCACAAAATGAAACATGCTGCCTGCTATAAAACTGAAAGAGAGGACAGCCTTTTTCCTCCTTCACTTTAAACTTGCAAATAAGACTAGGAACTAGCTTTTAACACACACACAATTCTCTGTCAAAAGTCTGTGTTGATACACAGAAATGACGCATCTCAATTTTCTTGTTCCAAATATGTAAAACATGCAGGACTGCTGTGTCAGGTAACCATGAGGCACATGGGAAGATGAAGTGTGGGCTCCTAGAAAGCAGTTAAATAGATCTCAAAAGGACTTTTTCCACTGAGAATTCCTCAATCTTTATTTGTAGAGCTTATTAATTTCTTTAATTAGGTTGCATACTTCCAAGTCCACTCCAAAGCTACTCTGCTGTATTTTAGTCCATTCTGTTGATCTTTGCCCTCTCAGGCACTAAAGGAACATCTAGATTGGGATTGCACAACAGAACACACGGACAAAAGTACTCTTCTGAAATAGTGCTGGAAACAACTGCATCCACAGAATATCAAGAGAAACATTACTGTTAATATTTGGGTGACACACTCTTGCTGTAAAAGCAACCTGATGGTTTGAGGGATAATCTGTTAGGAAGCCACTTGTCAAGAAAAATACTCCCCCTTGGCAGGGACTGTCATGTGATCCTTATGGAGAGAGGGTGTTTTTTAAACTCTCACATGCACTAGCACACCTTGGTGCGTGTCTTTTTTCTCTTCCCCAGGCAAATTCATACACCTCAGTGCTACTACCATCCCCCAAAAACATCTACACACAGTGTCACTTATCACAAGAAAACGATCAAATTCGGTATGAGGTACTTACCGCAGCACGACGGACGTACACGGGATGGGAAAGGTGCACATTATTGAGCAGGAACAAGATAGAATCTAAAGTGTAGTATTCCCTGGGCTGGCCCTCTTTCCCTGTCCTGTAAAACAGTGAAACAAAAATAGTAACATTTAAACTCTCCACCTCTGTTTAAAGCACACGCTTTTTTAGAAAAGGTCTCTTTTCTTTATAGTAATATTACTATCAGGCTACTGCCAAACTGGTGAACCAACAATTGCATTAAAAAATGTGGGTGAAGGATACGTGTTCCTGCAGCCTCTTTACTGAACAAACTATATAAACTGTCCAAAATAAGCCACACTAAGAGCTGGATGGGTTGTAAAATAAACAAGCCAGACCTGGGAAACATTCACATTTCACAGGATTTATTCTGATTAATTATTATTATTAAAGGAACTGCCTTGCCTTATTTGGGACAGCCAAAGAAACATAACTGAACTGTGAGTGAAAAAAATTATTTCATGCTCTTCAGGTATAATAGGACAGAATTTTCACCCCTAGAGAAAGCACAGTGAAGAACTCAGAATATATAAATTCCATGGAGTCTGGAGAGCAAAGGGTTCAAAATGGTGCAAAAAGGTCAAAATAAGGAGCGACTAGAAACTAACTGCACACAAAACTAACAAACCCACAACCAACTATAAAATCACAAGGAGCTCCCATACTGACGTCAGACCACATCAGAGCAACACAGCAGCATCAAGTTCAATCTCAACTTTCAAATAGCTTGTTTCAAAGAGACACCTTTTAAGGCTAGAAGGGAACTTGTTCTGCACAACAATTAGCAAGAAAACCTCCCACCAAACAATAAACCTCCCAGTTCCAGCTGGGCTCCACGTACACTGAGCACAATTCCCCCCTCACACACGTTCACTCATTAGGCTGTTACGATAAGATTTTTGTACAGGAAGCAACGTCTGTTCGAGTTTCAAAACAAAACCTACTCCCTAAATACTCCAACTGCTGTGAGGAACAGAGCTGGCAGTCAGCTTCACCAGGACAGTAGCAAGAGCAGCGACTCCGCTGCCCGCTTGGGACCTGCCAGACCCCGGCTCCTCCACATTGCCCAGTCCCCTTCCCCAGCCGGCTGACTCACCTTAAAGCCCGAGTAAGACAAGCCAAAGCTATAAAATTTAAGACTGGTACAGAACTTTCACAAAACAAGATATTTCAGGAAGAAACCCTTCCATTAAAACCCTGAGAAGGAGCTTTCCCTTTTAAGTACAGCAGCTTTACTCATGGCTCCCCATCAGCATTGAAACAGAACATGCACCACAGAAGTACCAACTTCTCTGGGAGAAGGGAGACAAAATTAAAAATTACTCAGTCACAAATTAACCTGAAAGAGCTACACAAACACCTACTACAGCAAGGGAAGTGTCTTTTCTCAGTACTGCAGATTTAATACCACCACTGCTTCGCTTGCAATTCCTTTTCTGAAATCAGTCAGATGGAAGTGTCCAATAACCTATTCAGAACTCATTACTAAAAGTGAGGTTCAAAACATCCCCTTCCTAATGATGCCTGAGAAAACCAATATAGGAATATGATATAGAGAAAAGGGATCCAAAATACCAGTAGAACTGCAGAATAGAGGATCTTTCTACCACTGTTTCTTCCTTCCAAAAACTTCGTCTGCGTGGGGAGGGGGGGGGGGGGGTGTACATTTTGCTGCTGAAGAGGAAAGGGAAGAGACAAAGTATCTTTCAACTGCTGAGAAGCCAAAACTTGGCTCCACAACTCCAGCCAATAAAACTGGATTCCTCAGCAAGGAATTGTTTGAGTAAGCAGCGAAACGGTAACAATCTCTGATAAGGTGGTATCTAAACATATTTGGAGCAGTGGCAGAAACAAAAGCTTCCTCCACATAGGCTTGGCTCTGAAGTGAAGCCATGAATGTCCCATGATAGAGCTGTCACTTCATTCTAAAACAAACACTTTAGGTTATCCTAGGTCGGAAAAATTCATTATTTCTTTGGAGTGTGCCACATGCACTGAGCATTATATATAAGTTCAGCTGGTCATCTATTCAAGTTTTAGCAATATTTAGCAGTAAATGTCATAATTTAAAAACAAACAAACAAGATACTGAACCCTTACCTATCAATTTGAAAATACAGTATTACAAAGCCAGGGGCATTGCCAAGGCTCAGTAGGGCACAGCTGGTACTTCATCACTTCAATCCCGCACAGAAGAAATCCCTGTGCTCCAAGAGGATGTTTTATCAGGGGGACAAGATATTGCATGTTAAAAAGAAATCATCAGAGGGACAAGAAGTTGCATATGAGGAGAAAATCTAAGTCTAAACTGACATTTCAGCCTCAGTGTGTGCTCCTGCTCAATAAACAGCCAACTAAAAGCAAGCAGATCTGAGGGTAGCTTACCTCATTAAATTTACAAACATCCAAACAGAAATTGATTCTCTTATTTCCCATATTTAGTTACGGGATGAATTAGTTAAGAAAAAGATTAAATCTTTAAAGGCAAACTTCAATAAGCCCAGTAATAAGTATTAAAGCAAAACAACGAGTTGCATCTCTTGTAAAATAAAACTCCAGCTTAAAAATGGAGAAAATGTTTATATAATACAATTTCACCTGCTTGTTTCCAACAACACAAATTTATTTCCTGCTCATCCACTCACCTGTGGGCACCAGGAATTTATTAATTTTTTACTGATTTATTTCCTCTTTCCTGTTTCAAAGCCTGCATTTTGACAAAGGCAGTAAAGGCCTGTGTCTCATCCACAAAAGCAAGCAGAAATCTTTAAGAACACAAGAACGGGCACATCGAGTATCACACAAATGACAATAGCCAGGGCCAGCTGCTCTCTGTTCAAACTCCTCAGCTGTACATACAGCCCTCGGCTGGGCAAACAAAGCAATAAGTTTCTCTGTTAAATTGATTCCTTCCTTTGGTTTTGAAACAGATTTTATAATCACTTTTCAGGGGCCATGGATCAAAACACACAAAACACTTAATCTCAGGCCATCTAGCCTTCCTCATGTGCCAGCAGGAGTATTCACATAACTATTACCTGGAAGATCATCTGGATTAAAGTTAGTCTTTGTGCCCCCCCCTCCTTTTTCTTTTCCCTTCAGGTTACTTCTAACTTGGCTCAGTTCCTCAGACCAGTTCCCTGTTTGGCTGACTTTGGTGTAGCACAGGGAGAAGGCAGAGCAGGGCAGCACTGCTGACTTCTGCCAGCTGAGCTGCTCCAGGAGTCAGGGCTAAATGTCTTGTGGGGCTCCTTCTAATTCTAGCAGGGACAAATGCCACTGCTGCTGCTTGGACTGGCATTCCTCTCTCCAGGCTGGAGATGCAATTACAGCAAGCGTGCTGTGGACACCTGAACAGAAATCAAGGTCTGCTCTCTGAAAGGCTGAGCCGCCAATTGCTCAGTGCAAGCAGACTTTGAATCCTGTCAGGTGACCTGAATATAAAGGGGTTTGAATCTTAAAAGTTTTTTAAAGTGTTCCTCATAAATTTGGCCATTACATAAATTACCGGCTCCTAAACTGTGGTGTCAAAGCTACCGAGCGTGGCTTGCAGAACTGGTCTCAGTTTTACAGTGTCTTCAGTTTGAAGACACAACATGCAAAATGCCACAGTGGTTCACAAGAAACACTGTGAGCTGACAGCAGTGCAATCCTATCACAAGTTCAGGAGCCACTGGTCTAAAACAAGATTTACTAACTTACCTCAAGCAAATAAAACCCCTCCAAATTCTACCACATCTACCACAGGAGGTGAGTACACAGACAAGCTGTGAGGAGGTCATTGCTGCTGTTCTGCTCAGAGTATCACCTGATCACCCACAGTTCCTTCTTGACCACGAAGATAAAGCTGCCTGACTGTACATAACAAAGTTCTCCTCTCCAGCTGCTGTCTTTTTGGCTTTTGGGAACAATGCCTGGGTCTAATTCAAGCTCTCGTGAGCAGGAGTACAGTTGGGCTGGTGTATCAGTTTCTTGTTCCCTAGAGAAGAGCAGTGAGTTTTGTCTGTCCAGTTAACCAGTGCATGTTAATGCTTGGGAACAGCAACTTGTGGCAAGGACACCACCATGACTGTCCACACATCGCTCAGCAAAAATACAACTAAGACCTTTAATTACTATCTCAATATTTTTCTTCCCCTTTGGTCTAGCCACCAGTATCCCCTACTGAGCCAGGAAACACAAAAAACTCCAAAATTAGTTTCTGAAAGCTTGAAATAGCACATTGCTAGTTGTAACACACAAAGTAAAATCAGCTACAAAAAGCCCGTCTGCAAGTCAAGATAAACAAACAGGTTTTATTTCCTTTCTCTTTCCCAAACAACAAGTTAGGATACTAACACTTGTATCGTAATTATAAAAACAAAACTAAAAAATAATTCCTGGTCAGACTGAACGACAATTTCAGGGTTTTTTATTTTGGAGAAATCTGCAGGTTGTTCTGCTTCTCCACAAAGCTTCACAGGGTAACACAGCTGAAACACTTACTACCTGACCTTCAACAAGGAGCATTTTCTTTCTCCTGGGTTTGAAAGAGATTCGTTGGAATCCTTCTAGCGAGGGCTAGAAAAGCAAGCAGCTGCTGAATTCTGAGGAAAGGGTAACGAACAACTCCGTTGCAACATGAGCAATCCATATCACACCGGGAAATTCAACAGGTACAAACTCCCGTTTTCGAGAAGTTTTCGGAAAATGAGCATTTTATCTGATACTATCACTTAAGCCACGTAAACACTGTCTCTACTTGTTTATTACGAGAAGACCGATTAGAAAAAGCCTGGGCTGGGTCCTGCCCGGGAAGAGGTCCCGGGTAGGGAGGGGCAGGGCACCCGCACAGCTCACCGGGGCTCGCAGGTGAGCATAGGGGGAGCGTCGCTTGGACCCTGGTGTTCCAAAGCTCCAGGAGAGCAGCAACACAGATAAATAAACTAAGGTAGTTTAGTTATATACATAGAGAATATGCTGAGTTTGGAAGGGACTCATGGGGGTCACCGAGTCCGACCCCCTGTCCCTGCGCGGGACACCCCGGCAATGTCACCACGTGACGGACAGCGCTGTCCGAACAGCAAAGTAACTAAGAAAATCCTCCTTATCCACCGAAAAACCCAGAAAAACTCGGGAGAAGCCGCCTCCTGCCATCTCATCGCGTGAGTCTGCAGGACGCGGCAGGGAAAGCCGAGGAACGGCCCGGCCGCGGCCCTTCTGGGAGGGTTCGGGAGCCTTCCTCGAAGCGGGAGGGGACCGAGCCGGGGCAACTTCGGGGGGAACTTCGGGGCAACTTCTCCCTCCCTCCTCCTTATCCTCCTCCTCCCCCACCACCAACACCCGCGACCCCCGGGGTGGGGCCGCCGCCGCGGCCCCGCCGCGCCGCTCACCCCCAGATGACGTAGTTGGTCTTGACGTTCTTGGGCCAGGAGAACTCGCCGAAGATCACCTCGTCGCCCTTGACCACGATCTCCTTCTTCTGCGTGTTGTACTGCCGCAGCACGCTCAGCACGTCCGCCATCTTCGACCGCCCGCTCCGGCACCGCCGCCGCCGCCACCACCACCGCTGCTGCCGCCGCCCGCAGGACCCCGACGCCGCGCCCGGGGCTGCCCGGCGAGAATGCCTGAACCGCTGCAGCCGCCGCGCCGCCTAGAGGGGGAGACGCCGCGGACGCGTTGCCATGGCAGCGCCCCGCCCCACATTTTTGGGGCGTGGTGTAAGGGGGCGGGGTCTGAGGGGCGGGGCGAGGGGAGGACACTCCGTGTCCTCCCCTCGCCCCGCCCCTCAGGCCACGCCCCCATGGAAAAGACCACGCCCCCTCCCCGCCATCTGCTGGAAAGCGGCGGGAAGAAATCCCTTAACGCCTATTTGCCCCGGAGTTTTAATGTGTTTTGTGTGAAAATTTGGAGTTGTTTAGCCTGGGGAGGCCTCATCACTCTCTACAACTGCCCGTGAGGAGGTTGTAGCCGAAGTGGAGGTCGGTCTCTTCTCCCAGACAACTATCCGTAAGGCAAGAGGGCATGATCCTAAGCTCTGCCAGGGGAGGTTCAGGTTGGATATTAGGAGGAAATTCTTTACGGAGAGAGTGATCGGACGTTGGAATGGGCTGCCCAGGGAGGTGGTGGATTCGCCAGCCCTGGAGGTTTTTAAGATGAGACTGGATGTGGCACTCAGTGCCATGGTGTAGCGCTGGATCAAGGGTTGGACTTGATGATCCGGAAGGTCTTTCCCAACCCGGCTGTTTCCATGATTCTATGAGAAAAGTCACCACATGCAGGCACTGCCTTAGTTTATCTGCCCCGCTTCCCCCCTCCTGGAGCTGGGATGCACCAGGATGCCCTCAGTGTCAGCCGGGTCACGGCACTGGGATGGTTTGTGCAGTGGTATAAGCTGGAGGGTTTTTTGGTGATGAGGAGGTTTTAGAGGGTGCTGGCAGGGGGATTTGGGGGTGCTAATGGGGTTTTGCGGGCCGCTGGGATGTATTTGGGGGTGTTAATACGGTTTCAGGGGGTGCTGGCAGGGTTTTGAGGATGCTAAAGCACACTAAAATGAGGTTTGGGGGTGCTGTGTGTTGGGGGGGGATACTGGGATGGCTTGTGATGCACTAGGAGGCGTTTTGTTGGTGCTAAAGAGGTTTCGGGGGGTGCTGGCAGGGATCTGGGGATGGCTAATGGAGCTTTACCCTGTTATCCCTGACTGTGTGCCCGGCAGCACAGTCAGTGCTGGCTGGGACAGCACAGACACACAGAGGAACACCTCAAGAAGAGAGGGAATGGCAGGAACCTGTGTTAGGGGAGGTTTAGGTTGGATGTCAGGAAAACATTGTTTACCCAGAGGGTGGTTGGGCACTGAACAGGCTCCCCAGGGCAGTGGTCACAGCACCAAGCCTGGCAGAGCTCAAGCAGAATTTGGACAACAGGAGGTGGACTGGATTTCCAGTTTAGGATATTCTGTAACTCCATGGTTCTCTCAGAAGCTGTATGTGCATCTTGCTCTACAGGCTGCAGAGAAAATCTTCTGGATCCTGGATATAAAGTGGGGAAAAAAAAGATAGAAATATGTCTGCCTTATCAATCACAAAAATGCCATCTAATTCTAGTATGAATAAGTCATCAAAAGACCACAGCAAAAAAAAAAAAAAAAAAAAAAAAAAAAAAAAAAAAAAAAAAAAAAAAAAAAAAAAAAAAAAAAAAAAAAAAAAAAAAAAAAAAAAAAAAAAAAAAAAAAAAAAAAAAAAAAAAAAAAAAAAAAAAAAAAAAAAAAAAAAAAAAGATAATTAAGAAAATATTTATTGCCTCTGCATCCAGAGGAGGACAAACAGTAACTCCATGGAGCACATCCTGTGGTACCTCATGGAGTTTGGGATCTCAGAGCTCCTGTCACACCGTTTGCTCACCGGAGCAGCCGCACAGCTGTGGCTGGATAGAGCTCCCTCTGTGCTCCAGGTTAATTCCTTCTGCTCAGACACACAAAAACTGGGAGTGTGGCACTTCCCAGCAGAACCCAACAGGCTGCTGCCCCTCCAGGGAATACAGATTGCAGGGTCTAAGGCCTGGAAGAAAGCTACCATCATGGCTTATTCCAACCTTTGATGCTCAGGATTTTCTGAACACCTTCTCACACTGGCAGAAAGCATTATCCCTTCTCAAACCTGCAAAAGGCAAAGTTGGGTCACTTTTCTCCCTGTAACACATGCCAAGAACTGACAAAACAGTCAACAGCCCACAGAATTCCCTGTTCCAAGATGTCAGCAATATCCCCATCTGTGTCAGAAGCACTCAGCATGTGACATACCATGAGTGCATTTATAACATTTCACATGTGGTATTGAAATAGTAACACACAAATATAACACACCAACTACTAACATGGTGAATTATACCAATCACTGCCAATGTTTATTTGTCAATGCATACAGAGTAATATTGATGTACTTAGAAGACAAAGATGTAATGAATAAACAGAATATAATTCCTTGGACTGGATTTGGAATTATTACTAGAGCTATGGCTCATGAAAATTAGAATGGGACTTGAAATGCTTCCAGTGGGCCAAGTCCTCTTTCCATGCCTCATCCAAATACCTGTATCACCTAAGCCAGAGCTTCGTCTTAGGAAACACATCCTGTACATCTGCTACCCTACAGATAATACTTTCTTCAGTATTACAGTGTTACAATGACACCAAAAAGCCACTCATTTCAGTGCTGCTGCTCAGGGAGAAGGGAATGGAGTGGCACAGAATCAGCTGCACACACGGCTGCAAAGAGATTTCTTTTCAGATTTTGAGAAAATGTTGCAGTTCTGGTTTCCTTTTTTGCTTAAGGGTGCCTTCATCTGGGGAGAACGCTGAGAAACAAAGTTCAGCAAGGCAGTGTGTGCATTGGCAGTGTTCACCAGGGACACGATGTCTGCACCCTGAGGAGCAGGAACACTGAGGGAGGCAGGGAACAAAGGGTGGAGCAGCACGAGGTGGGGTGGTCGTGCCCTGCTGAAATCAGTGCAGGTACAGAACAAAGGATGGAGCAGCACAGAGGGTGTGTGGTCACGCTCTGTAAGGAACAATGCAGGTAACGGGAGCCAAAGGAACGACCTAAACCGTGACCAAACTTCACTCCAGTAACCCCACGTGTGCTCAGGGCTGAAGCCAAACTCCACCTCAACAGAAAACGGCGTCAACCGTAATTCACCTTTTCTCCTCCCTGGAAGAAAACAATATAAATACAGGTTAAGAGAGCAGGGAGGTCAGAGAACCCACTCCATCCCTGCCCCTCTCCTGACCCCCATCCCGGGAAATCCCCCCACCCCTGCCCCTCTCCTGACCCCCATCCTGGGAAATCCACTCCATCCCTGCCCCTCTCCCGACTCCCATCCTGGGAAATCCCCCTCATCCCTGCCCCTCTCCTGCCCCTCATCCCGCCGGCAGCTGCTCCGGCAGCGCTCCGGGCAGCCCCGTGGGGCGGTGCGGGGGCCTAGCGGGAGGCGTCGGACCGCAGTGAAGACTGCGGGAAAGGCCCCGCCCCTTCCGGTGTCGGCAATGGCTCTGCAGGGGGCGCTGCGCCGGGCGGCGGCGGCGGCGTGGGGGGGGAGGTGAGAGAGGGACAGGGAGAGGGGCCGGGAATGGGATTGGGAATGGGATTGGGATGGGGACTGGGATCGGGGTTGGGACTGGGATCGGGACGGGACTGGGAGAGGGATCGGGACGGGACTGGGAGAGGGATCGGGACTGGGATTGGGACCGGGGTCGTGATCGGGATTGAGACCAGGATGGGACTGGGAGAGGGATCTGGTTTGGGAGAAGGAGAGGGATAGGGATTGGGACAGGGACTGGGATAGGGATTGGAAGAGGCATCATGAAAGGGATGAGGAACCGGGAGAAGGATCGGGATGGGGAGAGGGATCACCAGGCCCGCGATCGAGGCCGGGGTCTGGATCGGGACCAGTATCGGGACAGGGATCGGGACCAGTATCGGGACAGGGATCGGGACCAGTATCGGGACAGGGGTCGTGATCGTGTGGCGCTGCCGTGGGAGCAGCGGCGGTTCCCGGCGGCCGGGCCGGCACGGGCGGGAAGGATGCCGGTGCTCCCGCGGGACCGGGCGGTGCCGCGGGAGGGACACGCGTCGGGCGCGCCGGGAGCGGAGCGTTTGGAGAGTAACGGCCCGGCGGGGCTGCCCGGCGGCTCCGGCACCGGCGCTGCTCTGCTCCCCCCGCTCCCGGCCCTGTTCTGTCCCCGCGGGCGCTGAGCGCTGGAACGGTGCGGGTACTGCAGCCGAAATGAACTTGCACGTAAGAGAGAAATCAGTTAAAAAAAAAAAAAAAACAAAACAAACAGGACAAAGCCAGACCTTGATTCGTGAACTGCAAAACGTGATGTTCGTTTCAAAGCTCGAATATCTGATTGTGATTTCTTGTTAGTTCTAGGATGGGGAGCCTACAGTCTACTTCTGTGGGATTGTCTAATGAGGCTGCTGTGAGTCAAATACAGGTAACGTTATTTATGTGGCTTCTACTTATTTTCAACATTTATACAAGCTATGAGGACTCAAAACCTTTTCTTATTTATACTAAGAAATGCTGTAAACAGTTCTGCATGTTGAACCTGTTCTTATGGTTATTATGTTTATCCAGTCATGCTGGCAGCATTGTTTATCCACAGCCCTGGAACCTGATCTTCCTAGGCTGAACCCATTTCATGTTTTTTCAGACCTCTCCTCAATTTTTTGGAGTCAAGTACAGGTCAAACATGGCTTCATGGGTCCCAGCAGTAATCTTCTGTATTTGTTACCATAATAACAGTGTTTTGACTTCTGTGTTAGTTTTCATGACTGTTCAATATTGTTGGAAATGTACTGGCATAAAGCTCACTGACTTCAACCTCACTGACTTCAGCTTTCTTTTGAACATCCAGAACATCATTTCAGACAACTGTGTGGTGATTTTCTCTAAAACAACGTGCCCATACTGCAAAATGGCAAAAAAGCTGTTTGAGGGTTTGAATGTGAACTACACAGCTGTGGAACTGGACACAAACACAAATGGGAGTCTGTTCCAGGACATTCTTGAGCAGATGACAGGTGGCAGAACAGTGAGTATCTTCTACACGTGACAAGCAAAGTAAGAACTTGGAATACACACGTCCCCCCTTAGGGTATGTTTATGTCAAGTTCTTCATCTTTTTGAGACAAGTAACTTGGGATACAAGCTCCTAAATTAAAGACAAGGTACTGCAGAAGGGTTCTGTACTCTCTCTTCCTCTAGAGCTCCCGTGGCTATCCCTCAGTTATCTTTTCCATACTGTCACTAAAATAATTGAAGTATCATTTTTCATCTGTATGTTTAATCCATTGTGTTTAACAATTGCCTTGTATTTTATTTTCTACAGTCTCACCTGACTTAGTTATTACAAACTCCCACACAGTGACTTCATCCCAGTTCTGAGGGGCAAAGTTTCCCATCTCTGTAAATACTAGAGAAACATGAGTTGTACACTAATATTATACATACATCTAGAAGAACACAACTGTTGTGTGCATTAGAGTCCATGTGGGCTTACTTAAGACTTTTATCTTTTTTCCAGGAAGCAACTAATGCAATTTTTGTTTTCTTGATAGGTCCCAAGAGTGTTTATCAATGGGACTTGTATTGGAGGTGCAACAGATACTCAGAGGCTTCATGATGAAGGCAAACTGCTTCCTTTAGTTCATCAGTGTCAAATAAAAGCAAATTCCTGAGCAGCCATCCAGCTTAGCTTCATCTTCCTTTGTATAAACACAATTTCAGATGAATGCAGAAGATCACAAAGATACACAGCATGAGCTGCACTCAGCAACTTCAGACCACGGCTTTCTGAATCACAGATCATCCTCTGACAGACTCTTTATGGACTCATCAAATTAATTGGTGCCCTTGTTTAAGCTTTGTTATAATCAAAATGGTCATTAAAAATCATTATGTAACTCAGGGCTCGAAGTGTGAGACACTGACGTTGTCTCGTGGCTCTTACGTCCCGCTTCAGAGAGGTCTAAACTGTACCAGAATAACGTGTATTTTTTTGCTGCACATTAGTTTGCCTTCTAGCTTTGTTTCAATAAATGCTCAGTATAATTTAATGTTGCCTTTAAATTCAGTTCTTCTCTGTCAGTTTGTAATGAAGAAAGTATGAAGCCCAAGGAGGCTGCAGTGATTGTGGGGGGTGTGTGTGTCTGCCTCTCACATTTCAGTGCCTGATCACCGAGCTCCCAAACTGTATAGCCACTTGAACAAAAAAAGGGAATAAGGAGGGGAAGTAATGGCTTTCATACCTACTCTGCACTGCAAAGTATCAGTCTGTATAGGGCCATTCAGGAATTCTCCTGGGGAGCCAGACAGCTCACTGACAACGAACTGCAGCTACAAACCATGGCACGATAATCCAGCAATGTTATAAAAAAAGACGACTAAGTCAAAGGGGTCTAATATGCATAGAGTTTATTTAGTACTCAAATTCTACAGTCAGAATGCAGTTTACTAGCCATTTTAACTTTCAGTTAAATGTCTCAAAGAAAATTGCTAAAGTTCAATACTTTCAGTACAATGTACATCCAAAGCCAGAACAGGCAATGCCAAGACTCTTGGTTATTTCAAGTCCATATGCAAGTAAAAAATTCTATCCCATTCTTCAGTAAAAGGGACCATTACACAACTAAAGGTGCACACATTAGAATGAAAACATTAGTCAATTAATTTTTACTCAGTTTTTATGAGTTAGACTCCTGTTATTTCCACTGCTTTCAACACTGCATGTACCTAAACTACTTTTTTCCCCCTTCAAGGGAAAAAAGCATCACATTTATCTTCAGCTCCAGATAGCCAGGACTGCAAGAGTGTAATTTTAATTTGACAGCTTTATTTTTGTGATGCAGGTTTGAAACCACATCATGTATAGAAAGTCTTCAGAATAGAGTTGTCTGCACTGTGCATCTTTAATGTGTAATAAGCTGATGAAACACACTGGCCTCGTTATATTTTTATTGCCTTTACTGTGTCTTGCACAGTCATCAGGATGAACACACAAATGTGCATGTCCTCCTGAATTTATACTTAGTAAAGCAGTTTATTTTGCACATACAGTCATAAAAGAATACCAAGTACTCTTTTCCTCTGCGCAGAATTCTTCGGCCAGTTGAGCATTTTCAGAAGTTTAGCAATAATTTTGCCCCTGAAAGCTGATAAACCCATCACATAAAAATAACAACAATAGTACGCAAAGGAATTTTTCAAAGCTCTTTTCATTTTTGTTCCCTGTTTAGGGAACTTGTTTTTTAAACAGTAGTCTAAAATAACCCTTTGAGTTCCAAGCTTCGGAAATCCCAGGGCATTGTCACTTAAGGCAATAATCTAATCCAGCTGGAGAAAACATGCTGTATGCCTGCAGATCCAAGTGAGTGCCCGTTTATTAAAGGAGATATGTCTTAAGGCACCCAAAGGGTTAATTATGTTTCTTTTTAACCACATTAAGGCTCCCCATCCAAATAGTTTTCCATTAATTGTGTATAATTTCACAGAAAGTAGCAGCAAGACAGTGCCTTCGTTATTGGATGGCACAAAGCCATGTTATGTTTAAGTTATTTAAACATGACATGGCAGTTAAAGTGTGGTTCTACTCTAGGAAATAAAAAAACCAAAACAACAAACTAACAAACAAATTAAGAGACTCAAGAACAGTCATTAAAAATTTCCATAATTTTGTGCCCAGCGTCATCTCCAGGACAAAGCTGTTTATCTTAAAATATGCTTGCCCTGGGATCTGAATATTAAAATGTATCCACTAAAAGATATGGATACCTGCTCGTCCAGCCTAAATCACAAGCTTCTAAGAAGTGTGAGATGCTGGAAACAAACAATGAGTTTTTTAACTAAGCACACAGATCTGGGAATGTGCCCATCTGTTGCTTTTTTACACAGAATTCTTTTTAAGAGTAGAACTGCACTTTTATAGGAGAATGAAAAGACATTTAATTTGTAACTAATTGTGCTTAACTCTTAAGAAGCTGGTTAACATTAGGAAAACAACTATATTATTTGTTAATGAAGCATTTGTAAAAGTTCTCCACATACCTCATATATATGCAAATATATATATATTTTTAAAGTCAGAATGCAGAAACACCTAAAGAAAACCACGCTTTAAGTATCAAAATTATAAATCCAAATATGTAAGCACGCATAGTTAAAGACACACCTTCTGCTGAAATTAGCTAACCTTACATGTTATGTCTTTAAGAGCAGCACATACACAATATACTGTCCTAGTTAGTGTATCACCTTTCCCCCCCAGAACTCTCATTCAGCAACCTGTCCACAATACTGTGTCATGGGGAGGTGAAATCTCTACCATTCCAGCAAGAAAGTCATTAAAACAGCTTGCTTACAGCACATCTGCACCGCAAACCACTGCAGACAGCAGAATAAACCTATACACTGATGAAGTGTCTGAGAAAATAAGGATTAAAAGCACAAGCAAATGATACTTTGCTTGGGTTTACTTCTACATGCTGTTCTTTGAATACTTTCTCTAGTCAATACTGCAAAGAAGCTGCCTGTTTATCCAGAATATTAATTTAAACGTTTCCCTAATTCTGCATATGACAGCAGCTTGATAATATGTAATGGAATAAAAAGTTTCCAACCACTGAGCTAATTCTAGAAAAAAAAGCTTTACATTTGAAAAGCCAATTGTAAGAGGTTACTTTATAAAAATAAAGTCATTCACAGGCAGGTGCTGGATTTTTGTAAATAAACAAAGTATACTTTTGTCACTGATTTTTACACAAAGTTTTACCAAAAATCTGATAGATACAGCAAATTAAATGTTTTGCAAAAGATTTATATAATTCAAGAAAAAAAGTTTATCCATTCTTTAAAAAATTAAAATAAATACTATGACATCAGTTCCGGTGTAAGTAGCTAAGTGCTCAATGACGGCAAAAAGGCAGAACAGAGGCAAAAATAAAAAAAAAGGAATGGATGAGAGCTTGTGAGAAAAAGATTCAAGTATAGGCCTGAGGTGACAAAGGATGGGAAAGGAGGAGAAAATCCAACATTACAGAAAAAAGGAAGGGTAAAGTGAAAAGGTAATAGAAGAAAAAACCCAAATGGAATCAAAACTAAAGCTTGTTACAGTAGCTGTGAGTCAGGGACGTGGTTCAGCAGCAGAGCATCTTCTGCAATGCACAAAAATATTTTCATAGTGTTTTTAGAGACAGAGCCATTATTAAAATACACTTCCAAAACTGCTGGTGTTTCTTTAAGCCAAGAATATGTATTTTGTTGAATAGTCTTTTAAAGCCATAACCATTTATGGGCACCAGTTAAACAACAAGGATGCAAAAGAACAACAAACACAAGCCCCCTTATGATTTATGTTTAACAAAGAGGTTTAACAGTGGTTTTTAAGCAGCAAGGTATTTTAGGGCCAGTTATTAGTAGCCTTCACACAGTGGGCATTTAGACTGGCCCTTGTGACTGCAGAGCTACACCTACTTTTAGACTTCTCTTTTTTTTTTTTTTTTTAAATACAGAGGAATATAGGTAAAGACCCCTTATTTTGCCTGTAATCTAATTCTACGAGCTTCCCAAACTGTCCTACTCTTTGCTCCAGGTCTAAAATTCCTGACATGAAATTCTAACTCTTGGCCCTCTCCACATTCTTGATTGTGTCCCTTTTCCATGAAGAACCCTGGCCTTTGATTTTCGTTCCTTACAGCTCTTCATTATAGAAGAATATTTTACCTCTGTTGTGCTTCCAAACATTAGAACCTTTTTTCTTTTCCTAAAGTGCCTGAACATTACAGCCTTAGACATAATTGTATAATACCTCAGAATTGTTAAGGGGGTCACAGTGAAATGGCAGCCAAAGTGAAACCTGTCAGTTCTGTCAGATATCAGGAGCTCGTCCACTCTACAGCTGCCTTCTGCATTTAGACTCATTTTAATCAATATTTTGAATAAAATTAACTAGCTTTAAGCTTCTCCCTGTTCAATTTGTACTGATAAACTGCACTGCACAATTATAGCCCCATTTCTGCTTTGTTAGCCCAAGTATTCCTCCAATGCAAACACCACTATTAATTTCAAAGAGTTCGTGTCTCCTCTTTAGTGAAAAGGGAGGTCATTGACTGTACACTGAACTAATAATGCTTCAGCTTAGCAACTCTGTCTTAGTTCACTTTTTTCTATTATTTTTGAAGCACTGCAGTAATTATTGCCTCTTTACATGTCTAGATATCGGTTTGGAAATCACCAGTTTAATAACTAAACTCAGAACACGTTTATGTTACGGCAAATGAGTCATGCTGTCCCCTAAAATTCAGTGTGTGGGCAGACAAGGGTCCAGTCTAGGGAAAAGGAATATGCAGCATCATTATTCTACGCCCCTTCCTGGAAGATAATAACAAACCCAAAAAGAAAATTATAGGAACAAAGGTCACACTATAAAGTTTCAGTTGTGAGCATTTACTTCATTTTCCCCTGCCTGTGTAAATCTTAAGGAAGGAGGAGATGACACTGGTGGTCTCACCAGTGCTAGTTTTCCACTGTATAACCAAACCACTTAGAATATTCTATTTCTAGCAAGGTTTTTTTGTATAGAGATACAATAAATGTTTAGGAGTGTATTATGTATCCTAGCATGGATGACTATCTTTTATTACGGGTCAGAGCTGTCCAGTGTCAAGAGATACAGGGAGCTACAATTTCTATCAGTTCTACTGAGAAGTTCATCTTTACTTACACACTCTAGTTCAGGGAATTGTATTTTAAACTGGACTGCTTTCAAAGATGTAACACCACTATAACCGTTCATTCAACCTGTTAGTAACTATTCTAACCTCTTATTAGCAGTAAATGTACTAGAACCACCTGTTTTTCATTTTTATATTTAGTCCAAAATATTTCCTATGACTTTACAAATACTACTCCAAGTAAGAAAAAGTACTTGCAAAAGATACTCATCATCAGTTATTTTCAACATCTCTAGCTTAGAGGAAACACCTAATCAGATGTTTGACTACTGCGTAATTTAAAACACATTACTACCAAAACCACCCCCAAAACATCAGTGCGTTTACCTGAAATAATTATTAACATGTATTGAGCAAATGAGTTTACTCCCCATATTGATATGGTGTTTTGTTCAGCTGCTCAGAGTGATATGCAATTGTTCACATGAAATGGCAGATTTTCAAGAAACTCAAAGTGCTACGTCTCAGCTCTTGCAGGAACACGTTTTTTCCCTTGATGTCACTTGAGGAGCTGGTGGCAGTCCTGTATTCTCCAAGCTTTCTATCAGAGCCATATCATAAGAGCAGTGATAATTCACAAGTAACTATACATTCATGTTCACTGGAAGGTAACACTCCTACCATCGGTTCTTTAAGCCCTGGTTTTAATGTCAGAGAAGGTTTTCCTCACCGGTTTGGTTTGTTCATTAAGGGACAGTGTAAGTAAGTAGCAGGAATACCCTCAGTAACATGTACCATCCCGTTTTAGCACCAAAAGAGATGCCCGCGCCACAGAACGCGAGCTCTGGATTTGTAGTTAACATGTATGAGGCAAAAAAAGAAAAGTGTTACAAGTATCAAAAGTATAATATGAATTTACATTTAAAAGCTTAGGTTTTAGGCAGAAAAATACGGTCTTATGTGTTCTTTACCACAAGGGGTAAATCCGTTATTTTTATAAATCATAATTATTTTCAAATGAACATCAAATTCACTGTTTACAACAGCCAGCATTAGCATAAAAGAGGCTGACACACATATGTTTTAGAGGAAGTTGTAAAAGCATCACTAAAAAACCTTTCTAATCTTTTAAGATCGATCTACTAAAGAGATCTTTTAACTTCCCCCCATACACACACATATAAAACACACAGAGAATTAAATACATATACACATTAATTGCTATCAATCCCTGTTCCAAAGTGGTAAGATACTCACTAGCTTTCTCCTTGTTTACTCACAGTCTTACTCTAAGACTAAAAATCAAAAAATAAAATAAAAAAAAAAATCCAGTTTCAATCACTTCCTAAACAAGATCTTGTGAACGTGAAGGATGCAACTGTACAGTTCATAAAAGTTTTTAAGAATTGGTCACTATAAACTGGAGGTAGTTTTGAAATATGTTAGCTTGAATTAATTCATGAAATCAGAAGTAGCATTAACCTACAAAAATATTTTTAAAAATGAAATACTCTCCTGTTAGGAAGATTGTTTCTATATCACTGAATACATTCTTTTGGAAAAAAAAAAAAAGTAGCTTATGGTTTCTGGTTGTTCCCACTCAGCTTTGGAGAGCAGGCCAAGACACATGCACTTGTTGATCTCTCTTGCTGAAAGTGTGCTGATGCTTCCTGAAGTTGTAACATGGACTGAATGTGGCATCACAGTCATTTGCAAGGTCTTTTTCTACTAAAAACAGTTTTTAGAGCTTCCTGCAAAGTGTATTAATTCTAAAATAGTGCTTCCGAAACATATTGTGCAGAAACTGCCCCTCAATTTATCTTAAGAGATATTTACTCCTGAAAACCCAGATGATAATCTACATAGAAAAAGACTGGCATGAGCTCTTCCACTTTCAGTTTTATCAGTATAAAATTTCCCTGGATAACTTTTATCCTGTATCACAGTCACATGGTCTCAATATGTACCAGAAAATACTTTTAGGTATAGTAGGTTTTAACTGTAACCATGGAAACCATTGAACCTTAGTAATGCTTAAAATACAAAGATTTTAAAAAGCCCAAAGAAAAGTCCCTCTCAGTGAAGTTGCTGTTAAACTGACGTCATTAAAATTACTAAACCCATTTTTTTCCAGCCCCATTCTAAATGTAATTCATCAATTTATTCTCGCAAACAAGCATTCCACAGCAACAGGGGAGGGGGAAATTAAAAATCTCTCCATATTTATAACATATTACAAGTGAAATTAAATTATGTATACCCTGTAGCCACTTTCAGCAAACTTCCCACCGTTATTTTAAATCGTGTGCAACGGGAAAAAAGAGAAAAGAGATTTCTCATCTGCTCTTCTTGTTTTCCCTTCACAAAAAGGTAACAAGGATCATTATGGTTGGAAATGACCTCTGAGTTCATCGAGTGCAACCTTTAACCTAACACTGCCACATCTACCACTACGCCACACCCCTAAGCACCACATCCACGAGTTTTTAGAACACTTCAGAGATGATGATTCCACCACTCCCCTGGGCAGCCTTTTCCAAATGCTTGACCGGACACAGGATTTGAGGTGCAGCCTCACCAGTGCCAAGTACAGGGGGGCAATCATTGTCCTGGTCCTGCTGGCCACACCATTGCTGATACAGGCCAGATCCTTTCCCACTGGGCAGCATTCCAGCCACTCTTCCCCAAGCCTGGAGTGCTGCATGGGCTGGTTGTGACCCAAGTGCAGGACCCAGCACTTGGCCTTGTTGAACTTCATCCAACAGTCCAGGGCCCAAGGATCCTGCAGCACCTTCCTATCCTGCAGGACATCCACCCTCCTGCTGCCCAACTTCAGGTCATATGCAAATGATCCTCTCATGCAGATCATCAATAAGATGTTAAACAGGACTGGCCCTCGTACTGGTGATGGAGGAAACTCCCCTCACCACCACTCTCCGGGCACAGCCATCAGCCAGTTCTTTATCCACAGGGTACCCATCCAAGCCATGGGCTGTCAGCTTCTCCCGGAGAAACAGTGGGAAACAGTGTCAAATGCTTTCCTACAGTCCAGGCAGATGTATCTACAGCCTTTCCCTCATCTACTGTGCAGGTCACCAAGTTATAGAAGAAGATCAGGTTGGTGAAGCAGGGCCTGCCTTTCATAAACCCCTGCTGGCTGAGCCTGCTCCCCTGGTTGTCCTGCAAGTGCTGTGTGATCAAGATGATGTCAGTAACCTTCCCTGGCACCAAGGTCAGGCTGACAGGCCTGTAGTATGCTGGATCCTCCTTCAGGCCCTTCTGCTAGATGGATGTCACACTGACCAACCTCCAGTCATCTGGGACCTCCTTGGTGAGCCAGCACTAATGAAAAATGATGGAGAGTGGCTTGGCAAGCTCGTCTGCCAGCTCCCTCAGTACCGTTGGATGGATTGAATCCAGCCCCATAGACTTGTTCCTGTTTAAGTGGAGCAGCAGGACACTGCTCCCTCCTGGATTATGAGGACTTCACTCTGCTCCTGGTCTGGAGCTGGAGGAGCCTGCAGGAATGTGAGGACACAGCACCAATGCCCCCACGCAGCCCATCCTGAAGTCCAGATTTTTGACCCTGGAGCTGCAGGCTCACCTGCTGGACAACAAGAACTGCACTCAAGCCGTGGAGGAGCTGAAGAGGGTGGTTGGAGGTGCCTGCCAGGCAGCAGCGACCTCCATGCCTGCCCTTGGCCTCCTGGAGCTCATCAGCTTCCTTTGCACACTCCTCAACTACTCCAACTTCAAGCAGTGCTCAGAGCACTGCAGGTGATCCATCTGCTGGCACTGGGTGACAGGTCCAGCCCCTTCCTGGCACCACTGGTCTCTGCTGCTGCTGAAGTCCTGGGGGACAAGAAGCTGGCCATCCAGCAGGAGTACAACCCCCTGTTCATGCGGCTGTGGGAGTATCTACAGCACAACAACTCCAAAGTCCATGAGGAGGGGGTCAACACCGTGGCCTTCTTCACTTACCCTAGTGGGGAGCTGGACTTGGTCAAGCTGGCGTTTGGGCCAACTCCAGCACTGGTGGACAGCAAGAGCAGGGTCTGGAATGATGACACGGAAACATCTGCTGTGCTGGCATCCACAGGCCCCAGCAAAACCATCCCTCTCTTCAAATCAGCGGATGCTGTGGAACTGGAGGACAACAGGGACGGGGTGGATGTGGAGCAGGTCAGGCAGACCATGCTGAAGCTTAGTGGGCCAAGGGTTTGTACAGCACACTGTGCCCCTGCTGTCATCTGGTCACGACAAGGGGTCCTGTTTACGCTCTGGAACAGATACAGACTGGCTGCTGATGGGCCACAGGACTCTGAGCACACATAGTTACTGTGGGTATCACTCAAGGGATGATGCTCTGGGAAACTGCAGCTCCATGGTGCCTAGACTGATCCAGGAATAAGTCCAAGAAAAGTCTTGAGCGCATGGATAGGAAAAAAACCAAACTGCCTTGGGAAAATAAGCATGCTGGAGACAAGGAAGGTGGTTCAGGAGTCGAGATGCCTTTCTCAAAGGGTGTGGAAAAGGGCTGCCACCTGTGCTGCAGGGTTCTGAAGGGCGATCTGATTCAACTGACAGGCATAGCCAGGAGTGTCCGAGCGGTGCAGGGTGTTCCTGTGTGGCACCAAGTCCAGATATGACAGTGGTGACATGTGGTGCCACCTCCAGGGGCAGAGGGATCACTGGCTACTGACAGCTCTTTTGACACTAGAGATGCAAGCGCTGAGTTTTAATTAATTTGTTAGATTTGCATGAGACCACAGTTATGTTCAACCTCACAAACACCTTAGTGAGAAGCTCTAGTCAGAGATGCTTGAACTGCCACCACCTCACGTAACATTCTGATATGTGTATATATAATATGCCATATTCTAACAAAGTGTTTTTGGCTGAGAGTTCCCAGGGTGAAGTCTGTTGCCAACAGTGGACCCACTGGGAAGAGCAAATGCCTAGAAAAATTAAATCAAATCCAAAGTGAAGTTTCGAATGACCTCCAAAGCTCCTGTATCAAAGCCACATATATCCAACATGCCTCTGTCATCTGGGTCTGCCACTGTAAAACCATTTGAGGTCATTCCACAAATAACCAGTTTTGCAGGAATACCCATTTTCTAGAGAAAGGACAGAAAAAAAAAGTCAGAAAATGCATACAGAGTAAAACATGGCAGTACATACATATACAGTAAATTAAACATGCCAGAGGGCCAAATCTTGTTTGCATAAACCACTGTCTGAACAGACATACTGACAGAAACGAGATATGCCACAATCAGAGCTGAACACTGCCTGTTAACATTGTGTTTAACCTGCAGTAGACATATTTAAATAAGTGGAAATAATTGCAACGAGGTATATTAACAAAAAATTCCTGTAATACTACAATTCATAGATCGTTTGAAATGCAAACATTGCATTTGCTATTATGCAGTTCATTCTTAGAGACAACTCAATAATAATTACCAAGGGTAATTATCAGGCTCAAAGAGTGTGTTTTTGTCGAAGGCAAGGATTTCCAAATGTTGGCTGAATAAATACAACAGCTGTGGTCTGGACAATTCTGCTAAATAAGCTGAATTTGCAGGTGAGTAACCTCTAAGACAAAGCAAAGCAAGTGGCATAAAGGCCAGAGTGCAGGAACTCTTTCCTTATAGAACAAGTTTAGGAATGGGAGCTAATCTCAAGTAAGAGAACTAAAACACAGTCCATACACACATGCTTACCAGAAATACTTTTTGTAGTTTAAAAAGTAGTTTCTTTAAAGCATAAAAGATTGTTTACTGAGGTTCTAATAGCAGTGTGCTTGGAGATGCTATTTTTCTTTCTTCTATTTTAAAATTATTAAGCTTAGAGTAGTCCCTTTAAAACATAATGGGCTTTCTACAGAAAAAAAAATCACTTCATCCTATAGACACTTCCCTACAGGCTTATCTTTATTACTTTATTTAAACTTCTTGGTTTCTACTGCAGACACAAAAAGGTAAATTTAATTCTGTGAGCCAAATTTCATTCTGGAAGAACTATAAAAAATTTATTCAATCCATTATATATAGAATGCAAAAATTCATATACTCCCTGAATACCAAGCAAAGTTTCATGGATATTGCAATACACCAAGCAGGGTAGGGTAATTCAAATCCTTTTAGCAAGTCTGTGGTTTTAAATATGCACAATTAGTGCAGTATGTCCACCAGTTCTACCTAACTGCAGAACTGATCAGCTTTTAACAATATATAATTATTTACTGAAAAAAAGCCACAACGACTTCAGTCCCTAAAACATTTTTAGAGTTGGTATTTATTTAGTGCTGCGTTCACTAATCCTAAACAGTCAGAAGCATATTTACCTCTCTGTATTCTCTAAGGGCTGTGGCAGGAGGAGTATTTCCAGCAAAGGTCTCATTATCGGTAAATACAATGAAGACATCAACAGCTCTCTCAGTTTTTTGAGCCCATATCATTGGAAGGGAACAATCAGTGGTACCCACTGGAATCTTAAGAGAAAAAAATAAATATACATGGAACACATTATTACAGAAATTAGTAAGCCATGGAATTACCTTTTATGTAAGCTTCATGTTTTATCACACGGAGGTTTTTTTGTTAAACTTAAGTCAACTTATTTCATCTTAGGGTTTTCTTTTAGTTGAGTTGTTTTTTTTTTTAAACATTCTTTTAATCTCATTGTGATCTAGCACTACCATTCTAAATTGCAATGTTTAATATCTGAAATTGTTTAATAACTGAAATACTGACATTTTTTGGACTTTCTCTAAATAAAAGGGACCAAAAAAGCCAATGTTTTACTACAGAGACACAGACTAAACAAAGTAATAAAACTATTACAAAGAAAGTACAGTGTAACTGCTGAGACTTTTTTTTTTTTTACATACTTCATACATTTTCACTAAAACTTGAGGTAACGTCATATCAGCCATCACTGGACACGGGACCATTTCATGTGAGAAGGCAACAATGTGGGAATCCTTCTCAGTACGTGCTACAACCTGAGAAAGAGGAAGACAAAAACAATTCAGTTATTTTACTCTGAATTTTTAATGTCTGGATGGAGCCATTCCCTACCAAACACACAACATGAGAGGCTCTTGTATTTAATACACCAGGTTCCTCACGTGCACCAAGAGTTCACTCTACACTTTAAATATTCTGTAATATTTTACTGCAAATAAGCACTGCCAAAATCAGAGCTAAAGAACTGCTCTAATTACTACAACTAAAGATACTTCCAGATTTCTTCTCTCCCCTCTGATATAAAACATGGAGTGTTTTTAAACGCCAGCAAAAGTTAAACTCCTCTATAATACAAGAATACGATGCAACACAACAGTTTTGCAACACCAAACTGAGGGAAAAGTGACTGTGAATAAAGGCCACATGGATAACTCAAATGTACACAGGATTCATCCTGAAATTTCTTAATCCAATCTGTGTTATTCTATAAATGCTTCTGAAAAAAATTAAAAGGTATTTTCAGCAAAGTGAAAGAGCTGCCCTGACCACTTTGGTTTATACTTGAAACCAATCTTTCTGAATATGGTTACCAGTAACTTTAAGGAACTGATCTACCAGTAAGGCACAAGGTCACTCCTCATGTACCCAAAAAATATTATATATAAGTTTCCTCCTGATTTCTAACCAGCTTTAGAGCACCTTTGTATCAAAAGACCAGTTATAAACAAAAGAAATGCAATGCCTCACCATACACATCACTGCTGCAACAGTGCTTGCATTGAGCACACTGCCCAAAACTTTTTGTGTCATTGATGCACTGACATCAACTGCAAGTAGGAAGCGTTTTCCTGTTGGTTCAAGTGTCTAGAAGGAAAAAAAAAAGAGAAAAAAAGAAAATAGGTACACATTATTAATATTGTTGCCAAAGTTTCAGCACTGTTACCCACCCCACAAAGTTTTCTTGCTAAGCTTTCAGAAAACGCAGAACTCTCAAAAAGCTTAACAAATTGAAGAACTGTATTACCTTGAAAGCTTTGTAAAATGAGGCATCTAAAGCTTCTAAAATGTCTTCATCAGGACGCCACCAAAGCTTCCCTCTGCTTCCATGTCCAGCTTTATATGTTTCTAATGCAACCAAAATATGCAACGGATGTATTTTACCCTACAGGCAAAAGAAATAAAAAACGAGTTTCTTGAAAATCTGACCTCCTTTAAAACAGCAAACAACAAAGTAGTAACAAACTAAACAGGAAAATAAGGTTCTCCTACAAAAATCTCTGGCTCAGTATACTATTACTTTAAATTTGTTAAATTTGAAGAGTTCATGCAGCCTTCACACAGCTGTTGTATGAACTGATACTCCTCAGTTACTGGTGATGGACGTCACTGCCTTTCCAGAATCCTCCAATTAACACCAAATATTATGCTATCACCAGAATTTTGGTAGAAGTTTAAATCTTTATGATTGTCCATCACAGGTTTGCAGTAACAAACCCCTGTCCTGCTGAGAGGAAAAGAACAAACTTAAAATGAGTTTTTATATCCAATACAGTAACACTGGACAAAGAAACTATTTTCAGAACACAGCATTCATTTCCCTCTTGCTATAAAACATTCCCAGCATTTTTTTTCTTTTTTTTTTTTTTACATTTGTTTCATGCTAAACCACATCTTTGCTTTACTGAGTTATCAACATTTTGGTATTTTTTTCCTCAAGGGGAGTTTCATTCATTAATCACTGCCAGTAACGAATCTCAGCAAATCTGAATAGCTCTACAGTGCCTTTCTTCCATCAAAGTACTGCACCATCGTCTTTGCTCTCCCTTCTCCAGTGCCTTCGTGTGATTAAAGAAGAAACCAGAGAAAGGGAAGAGCAGTGGGATGGGAAAAAAAAAGGACCTATGTTGTTGTGCTCAAATCAGCTTTGGTTTTGAATAATTTAAGTGTCCTTATTTTAATCTTCCCAACTCACAAAACTGCTTGTCCTTTTTATTTTCCATTAAATTCCTGTAATTTTTTTTCTCCCTTTGGGGAACCCTCTTTCCCCTCTTATTTTCTTACCCCTTTGATGGATAGTAAAGCAATCTGAGAGGAGAAAGTCTCCCTTTCCCTCCTACAGCTATCCTACCTTCTTCTTTCACTTCCTAGGATCCTGTACAAGTGACTTCACTCCCTTTTTAAGCTTGCATTGCTGATTCTAAATTACAAGACCCAGAAGGAATGCATGAACCCCAGAGCTAAAGCTTGCCAGAGCCCTCATTTAAGAACAAACTACACAGTTCCTCCGAAGAACTTCACTTTTATCTTGTAGAGGATGGCTGAAGAAACACAGTGAAGGAAGAGATTAAAACCCACAAGGGCTGGCATCGATTATGAAGAAGTTCTTACCTTTTTCAGCAATTTCTCATTTCTCAGTTTTTCACATACTATTGCCACTTCTGAACCTCGTGGTTCAAGCACTGCATTTGCTGTCAGCTTTCCCAAATTTCTCAACAATACAGAAATGGGCATCTCCTTCAGCAACGCCTTCCAAACCTATGGCCAAAGAAAGAGAAGGGTAAAAACAAAAAGACAAGATTCCCAAACTACAAGAAGTGAAATCTGTGCACTGAATAAGTGTATTTTAAAATAAATGCACAAATTATACACTGAACTTCATTTCAACTAGCTCTTTGGGCAGACAACTTGAAAAACAGCATAAGGGCTACTTTTTACAGAAATCTAGGCTTAAGACTCTAAAAAGCATTACCCTAAAGAGAATCCAAAGCTAATGAAGTTGACCTACCTCTTTAGATTTCAGGTGATTTGTCAGGAGATGCTCTCTAACTAGACCATATTCCTCTATCAAATGAATAACTTCCAATTCATCTTTTGTGCGTTTTACTTTCTCCACAGCCTCCAGATACTTGAGGAGTTTTTCAGTCTCAGCAGAAACTGCTTTCTCTTTATAAGCTTCTTGGACATCTTTCCACCCCTTGGTAATATATTTAGTGACTATAGCAATTCCTGTTGGAAGAAAAAAACATTTTTTCCAGCAGGATTACCATCTGTATACTGGTGTTTATCATTCTTATGCAAACGAGTCAGCAGGTTTCTATCTCAGACCTGCCAAACACCTATTAAAAAGGTCAGCCACACACAATTTAAAACAGTACTTTTCATTACTGTATTATTCTCCTTAGATCTTAGGAGCCTCATATCTTTGCCAGGTTGCCCAGAGAAGCTGTAGGTGCCCCATCCCTGGAACTGTTCAAGGCCAGGCTGGATGGAGCTCTGAGCAACCTGGTCTACTGGAAGGCGTCTCTGCCCCTGGCAGGGGGTTGGAACAAGATGACCTTTAAGGTCCCTTCCAACCCAAATCATTCTATGATTCTATGACCTGAAACCAACAGATCTTAACAAATAACAAAAAAGTGTTATTTCATCATTTGTAAGCAAATAAAAACAAATTTAGGAAATTGTGCTATTTTATCTTCTCTTGACATATGGAAGGAAAAAGAACTAACAAACTGTTTATCTTGAAGATAAACAGGTCAATTTCTGATACAAACACTTACATTTTTAATACACAATTTACAAGATATCCTCACTAAGAATTCATCTACAGTGGTACTCGGGTTTCCAAAATAGTTCCACAATAAATATACAAGGTTTAAAACACAGTATTTTCAGGTAAATAAAAATTTATTACCTTCACTGGCAGGTTTTAGGTGGGACAACCTCAGAAGATCTTTATGAGACCAACCACTTCTTTGCTTATATTTTGTAACTGCTAAAGCAAGAGCCATGCCATTCTTTCCATTGTACCAATCTGCAACAGCTTTCCTCAGTGCACGGCCCCACATGCCACATTTCATGCCCTCCTTCAGATCTTTTTTAAACTGGATGAAAGTAAAGAGATGGGTTGGTACGCAACACACCTCAGGGACAGCTTTAAACGCCGCTTGTTTCGTTTTCACATCAGAGCACTGCGAGCAAACCGCGAGGGCAAAGAGCAGGGGCTCCTGCTTTGCCGCTCTGCCCTCCTGGCTAAACGCTTTAATTTCTTCAACAACTTCACAACCCCTGCCCTCTTCAATCAGTCTCAGTAAGGCTGCTGCATTCTCAAAGCCCAGCTTCTGCTCCTTGATGTGGTAGGCACCACACTCTGAGCCGAAGCACAAGAAGTGCCGCAGTCGGTTGGTGTCGGTGACATTCCACTCGTCACCACCTTCGGAGCCGGGCACCTGCTTCTCACTCGGGAGCTGCGCTCGGCTCTCCTCGTCCTCCATGGTTTAGACTTCCAAGAGGTCTGCTGAAAGAATAGTAAAGTTTATAAAAAAGCCCCGATGGCTACTCTTTCATCACTTTTTAGCAAAGCAAATATATCTCGTCTACACGTTTCCTTCATAAAATTAACCACAGTACACTTTCAGTGTGCAATAATACACATCTTTGGGGGGGGAGAAACAAACAAAAAAATTCTCTGAGTTATAATGGTGACAAACTTATTTACTTGAGACAAACTTAGAAGCTACACAAAAAACATGTTTGGTGTTAAAGCCTTTTGTCACTAATAGATGACATCACTTTCTTACCTAGATTTTTGGATTGCAGACTAAACAGCTCAAAACTGACATCTTGCCCTACTCTATTTTGCTGAAGAATTGCTAATACTGACCAACTGGAGAGAAATGAGGGTAAAATAAAGAAATAAATTCATTAAAAACTGTTTAGTCAGAAATTTCATGAGAGTTTATATATGGTGGGTTTCAGTGAGGTTTAGACAACAGCTTTTTAACAACTGAGTACCTCAAGAACAAATTATCTTTGTTATAGCCTCAAACAGTCTGCTGTTCCAAGTGAGATCCAAGAAAACTCAAGACATAACAAATTCTGTACCACTTTACAGTACAAAAATTCTCAGTCTTTCAGGTCTTTATACACTCCTGAGTTGCAAGAGAGTTCAGCTGTAATATTTGCAGGCAACATCACTGCTCCTACTTGGAGAACATCCAGCGTGGTAAAATTCAAGCCCTGACATTTAAAATGAAGTAAATGCAGGTGAAATCAAATCAGCAGGGCAAGGGCAAGAAAATTCATTATCATTACTACCTCCAAAACATTAATAGCACAACAATAAATTTAGTTCTTTCAGTTCTCACCAAACAATAAAAAGACATTAAATAGCACTAAGAGCTCCTATTAAAAAAAAAGAAGCACCAATAATCCACTCCATCAAACTATACACATCTTAAAATACGCACAGACTGAAGTCTGAGAACAGACAAATGACATTTCCAAGAAATCCACTGAACAATTTCAAGGTATTGCAAATACTTGCTTTTGACATGCTCCTTCCGATATTAAAGATGAACAAAAGCATTCAGCCTCATTTACCAGGATAAATTAGAATAAATAAATGGGACTAACAGAGACAGAGGGGTTTTCCCCCCCAGTTTAGGTAAGCGTTTTGTTTACAAACAACTTCCCTCCTCTTTGACACAGAATTTCCCTTTCTCTGTGACTAGAAATGTGCCTTTCCTGTTTTTCCTGTACAACACCTGCGCTGATCTGCACCCTGCACCAAATAATAACCAGCAGCACTCCCATTACATTCTACAAACTGCTAAAATCACACAAACAGAAGCCATATGCTGACAACTGGTTTAAAAAAGCAGGTTTCAGTTAGAAATAAACTATCTTTCATTGTATCATTCGGAGCATCACTATTTTTCTTAGTGATTAAATTATATATTCTAACCATGTCTCCTTGCCAAACCTATTTAAATACAAATCATGGTTGAGCTGAGTTTTTCACTGACATCTGAGGCATGCAAATACACTGAAAATAACAAGGCTGGTATTCTCAAGGCATGAATACCATATCAGTATCTTTTAATGTCTAGATTCATATATTTCAATACAGTACACGGATACTGAAAAACACCATTATCTTGAAGGAAAAATGAGTTGCATGAAGGATCATGGTGAATAATGAGATCTCCATATAGATGAAATATTGAGAATAATTTCTTGCTGTATGTTTCATACCCCTGCTAAAATAAATACTGCTACATTAAAATGAGACAAATGAGAAAACTCTTTTCAGTCACCTATGGATTATTGAGACTTAAAATGAACTGGAAGAACCATGTCTTCAGTTAAATCAAACGGCTCACTTTGCAGATTATATTAAGAAATACTAGTACTACTTGGAATATTTTGGCGTTTTTTCCTGTATTTACCCATTTGTGCCCAGGTTCCATCTGATACGTCCACTTTATTTTAATTTTCACTTGGAGAGTCTCATACACCCAGTTTTCTAGTCACTAATACAAATTAACTGCCATCCTCATTACCACCCTGAGGATAGGGACAAACCTAAAAATTGTACCCTTTCTCAATTTAAAAATAATATTTATCTGATTGGAAATCTAGATTTTTTATAAAATACCGTGACACAAGATTAGTATTTCCATCATAGGTATCATCCTGAAAGTCAAACAGTTCACTTCTCCATTGTTACGTGTAAATATGCAGTATGATTTTAACTGCATTGTTTTAAAGAAGTTTAGAGCTAGCCATCAGACAAAAAAATTCTCCTGCTGCAGTCCTCTATTAGACTGTGTAAGTAACCTAACTTATGCATGTTAATAAGGCATAATTTTTATATTTACCTCTGTATGGACTAGGCTATTCATGGACTCAGCACCGAAAAGAGTTTATGTGCCTACATCCACAGGCTTCTGACACAAACCCATAACAGAAAAGATAGCTGCCAACTCCTTGCTCTTCTGAAGCTACCTTTAGTTTTTCTGACACTTAGCTCTTTAATTTGCCTTCTTAGGAATATACTACAAGCTCCAGAACCAGATGCTGTTAGAACTTCCACCTTTTGCAGAGCTTCATTTTCAGTCAGCTCTCAAAGTTGTCTTCTCAGATAGAACACAGAATGTCACCAGAGTGAATTCCCTGCAGCACTTATCCCATTAAAAATGTCCACAGCAAGTCCTCTGAAACCTTTAATAAAGTTGTTAATGCTGATATAAAATCTATGACATGAAACAAACTTGTCTCAAATGGCTCCTTGCTGCCTAAGGGCTTTAGAAAGAGATTCAACCCAACATAATATTTGGGATCCTAACACAAACTGTAAATTCTTTAAAATAAATACCTATTTTAAAAACTACCTTTGAAATCTGCCATTCATACCACCATTAAACAGTCACACTAAAAGTATCAAACTGACACTTAGCCAGGAACTACTTGAAAAGCATTTACTCACAGTTGAGCTATTCATGTTGGCCATTCCTAACCCTGTTTTATACTTTAACCTCCCAAGTTCCCAAAGCTATTCCCTCCCTCAGACCAGTCCCTCTCCTCTGCCCAGACCTCAGTCTTATTTTCTCCCTTAACACTTGCACAAAAAACAAGTTTCACCCTCCCAGATGGATTAATGCAAATACTCACTTAACTTATGTTCTACCATAACCCAACTCTTCATCTGCTGAGCTGCAGCAGGAAACCTGAATTCCAAACACTCATGGAGGATTTATCAATGATATTTTGGCTCCATGAGCACTTTCAATTTTTGAGCTACTGGGATACAAGCAACAATGTGAAAAGCCTTAGAAGTCACAGACTAGGTACTTTACAACAAAAATTGCTGAACTAAACTCCATAGTTGCTCATAGTAATTAAAGAAAGAGAAAGAATTCTGTATTACAACCATCATATGAATTTGTAAGTTAAATATGGCTTTGACTGCCCTGAAACAGTCTACACTGAAGTCTTGATTGGTTAGTCAGTATTTTTATGTTGCTGTACCACAGCACGATTGAGTTCCATAAATGGACCTTTATTAATTTCTATGACTTTTACAATTTGCCACAAGTTTTCCTAAGAAATAAAATGTTTTAAAGTACACGTTTCAGGTACACATGAAAAAAACACATAAAGCACACACATTAACAGAATTATAGATTCTAGCTTAAGTTCGTAAGTTTAACTGCCAGGTTAACAACGATGAGCCAAACTTTGTTGAAAGCCGACAGAATTAAGCTTTGAAAAAAATAAGATGTAAAAAATGTACTGACATTTTAAAGACAACACTTGAAATGGTCTTCCAATACTTCAAAACCATATATACTTCATTCCACGAGAAGCTGCACTTTGCCACTCTGCCCTCAAAATTAAACTGAAGATGATAAATACTGCCTTGTGATTCATTGAGCAGAGAGACTAAAACAATCAGAACAAATTATGTTGGCAACAAAGCAGGCCTGTGCTACCTCACATAGTCCCCATACTTCTGAAAATAAGCACTTCTACATCAACTCGAACTCCAGGAGAACATTTCCCAAACCACAAACGGAGCGATGCACGATGGCAGCACAGCAGATACCAGACTACACGAATCACTCACCCGCTCACACACTTCTACTGCACGATTTGCAAGAACCTGCCTGCTTAAAAAAAAAACTGCTCTGACTGAGGGGCAAAGGCAGCTTAGCTTACGCAGAAGAGAATTACGAGGTAGGAGCACCTAAAGCCGATAGCGGAGCGCAGCTGTCAGTCTCTGCAAAGGCGATAAACACGCGTGACGGGCGAGCTGCGTAACCCAGGGACACGCCCGGTAATGCCCCGCGGCTCTCCCCTCGCCCAGGTGCCGCCGGGGGTGCCCCCATGGCCTCCCCGCACTCCAGTACCGTCCCTGGGGCCCCCCGGGGCTGGCACGGGGAGCCCGCACCCCGCTCCCCCCGCACCCCGGGACGCTCCACTTGCCTGCGCGGCCGCGGCCCGGGCGGGGCCGCAGCGCCGGGGCCCTCGGGCCGACGGGCGGGGGACGCGCCGGGCACACCGAGCGGCGGCGGGGCCGCTCCGGGCGCGGAGGGCGGGCAGGGCTGTCCCGCTGCGGCCGCCGGAGCTCCGCGACTCCCGCACCGGCCCCGCCCGCCGCGCCCCGACAGCATCGCCGGGACCCGGATGGGGCCGCGCCCCCCGCGCGGTGCCCGGATGGAGCCGCGCTCGGGACCGGCCCCGCTCCCCGCCGGGGCGCCCGCGGCTCCCGCACCCCCCGCCCTCCCCGCAGCCGCCCCGCAGCGGCCCCGCGGGGCGCGGCACGGTCCTCCCGCGGCCGGGGCGGTGCCGGAGCCGCCGCCGGCGGCTGCCCCGGATCCAGTCGCGGGCGCCGCTTCCTGCGGCCGCCCCGCCTCTCCATGGCGCTGCCCGGCGCGGGTCCTGCCGGGAAGGGAAGCGAAGGGAAGGGAGCGGCGCGGGGCGGCAGCGCGGCCTGAGCGGCGGCAGCGCCGCCATGTCCGGGGGCAGCAGCGCTGGCGAGTGGTGCCTCATGGAGAGCGACCCGGGCGTCTTCACCGAACTCATCAAGGGCTTCGGTGAGGGGGTGGCGGGGGCTTTGCGGGGCCGTTCCT
The DNA here is from genome assembly GCF_003031625.1 of Empidonax traillii. Lineage (NCBI taxonomy): Eukaryota > Metazoa > Chordata > Aves > Passeriformes > Tyrannidae > Empidonax > Empidonax traillii. The sequence continues at coordinate 565,619 of NW_020955845.1, forward strand.
GCGCGGGTCGGTGCCACAGCGGTGCCCCGGCCAGGGCTGCGGGACTCGGTGCTCGATGCTGGCGCTGCAGGGTGGCGGGAGCGCTGCTGGCGCGGGTGGGGACGAGCCGTCTCTCGTGACCTCGGGCCGCTGTCCCGTTCCCGGCAGCGCCCGCGGGCGGCGGAGCCCCGGGCCCAGTGCGGGCTGTGCGGCGGCGCCCGGCCCTGGCGCCCACGGGGCCCTGACCCACGGGCCCACGGCACGTGTTGCGCTGCCGGCGGGGAGCGCGGTGAGGACGCGCCGCGCGGGGTCACCGGGGCAATTAGGTGTGACAAGAGCTCTGCGGCCGTCGAGTCCAGCCTGTGCCCGAACGGCACTCTCTGAACCAGACCACGGCACTGAGTGCCGCGTCCGGTCTTTCCTTAAACACCTCCAGAGACGGTGAATCCACCACCTGCCTGGGCACTCCATTCCAATGGGAAAACACCCTTTCTGTGAATAAATTCCTCCTAATGTCCAACCTAAACATCCCCTGGCGCAGCTTAAGACTATCCTCTCGATTTGTCGCCAGTGTCCTGGAAGAAGGGGAGAACAAGCCCCCAGGCTGAAGTGTGGGGCTTGGCATTGGGCTGGGGAGTCTGCAAAGGACTTTTAAGCGCAGTTCAACATAAAATTTAATATTCTAGAAGCCCAAGTCTGCGAGTCCCTTGCAGACTTGGGCTTCTAGAATATTAAATTTTATGTTGAACTGTGCTTAAAATCTTTGGTGATACTGTGAGTACACGGTTATAGTGACAGCTAAACCTAAACAGGATTTGGCAGAGAAGCAAAAATGGTTTTACGTTGGGTTACGTTGATTCATAGTTTCTGTCATGTCTTTTTCTCACAGGTCCAGACATGTTTCTGCTTTTCTGTTTTTATTTAACCTGTAGATTAATCTTCCACGTGCTAAGTGTTGAACCTTTAGGGCTCTGTCTTATGCAAATGTCTTGCTTGAGTGTATAATTTATGGTATTTTGAGTCTACTACTATGGGTCTTTTCCTGGAGTTTTTAAGTTCTGCTTTGGACTTGCTTTAAAAACTGTTGTTTTCAGTTGAGTGAAGGACATGAGATAACCAAAGACATTTTAATCTCCTCTGCTTCTTTCTTAAATGCAAAGCTCGTAAATAGACTTATCCATAAGTTGGGCATACAAGTTGTAAGTGTTACATATGTCTTTCTTTACTGGCTGCATCCCTTTTAAATGGGTTAATTGAACAAACCTGTGTTTTTCCTTGTTTCAGGCTGTAGGGGAGCTCAAGTTGAAGAAATATGGAGTTTGGAACCAGAGAACTTTGAAAAACTGAAGTAAGACGTGTTTTTTATTCACTTTCTTCTGAAGTCACTGAAAGAATGAGTACTCAACTCAGGTGTGGTTTTGGTGGCTTTTTTGTTTGGGGCCTTTTGAATTTGGTTTTTTTCCTTCAGTTTCCACGGAAGTTTATTAGGATTTTGATTTAATGGAATACCTGACTGTTAAATCGCTTTTTATTGATGCCTTGATATTTAATCTAGGTTTTCTGGGGTTTGAGAGAGATGCTAATAGCAGCTACAATGTGGAAATAGATTTCCAATGATTTTGCCCTCAGCTTGTATTGTATCTTTTAACAAATTCTTTGACAAATTTCTGTTCCTTGCTTTTATTTTCCTTACTTCCTCACGTGACAATATTGCATCTGTTGTCTATAATAAATTGCTTTTCTGTACTTACGTACCTTTGTAACTCGTTTTTCCCGCAGAACCACTTCCATATGTATGGGAAGGCAAATAGGCTTGTTACTGGTGTCACATGGAACAGTTCTGCTCTCATTAGGCAACATTAATTCTTTTACTATTTTGTCCACGATACAGTTAAAGTAGAGCATAGGCTCCTGGATTCGATACCTTTCATCAGTACAGGTGACCTTTTTTCTATCAATTTTGTTTTTCAGGCCGGTACATGGGCTAATTTTTCTCTTCAAGTGGCAGCCTGGAGAGGAACCAGCAGGTTCTGTTGTTCAGGATTCCAGACTGGATACAATATTTTTTGCTAAGCAGGTATGGCAAGTTTGGTAATTTTCTTATATATGTCATGAATTACAGCTTTCAATACTGAAAAATAAGCCACCTTTTTGTTAATATGAACACAAAAATTAACACTTTAGAAGGTGAAATGACATCAGCAAATTCTGAGATTCAATACAACTGTGTATTGAAAGGTGATTAACAAAGCAAATCAGTTTGATCTGTTAAGTCATGGAAGAATAAAGCTCATATTTATTTGTCAGCCCACAGAATAACTTCCTCTTCTGTGCAATAAATAATGACTTGGTAAATGTTCTCAGCAGAATGAGCAAATTACTTTTTTGAAACCACTTTCAACAACTTCTTGGAAGAACTGTTTATTTTGGCCCTGTTTTTATTGCTTGTGTTTCTCAAATGCTCTGCAGCTGGGGAAGTATAGGTCTAGGATAATACTTTCCTTTAAGGGTTTGCAGACTGTTCTGGGATGCAAGTTTTAAGTATGTAAATCAGAAAGGTGAGTTTAAATTTGAAATTACAGGCAAAATTGTTTTTGATGATGTAAGCCATTGCATTTTATTAAATACCAAATAGTACTGAAATTTTGCGTTAGCACTGACAGACTGCTGTGTGTGTGTTGTTTGCAAGCAAGAAAAGCAAGAGAAAGTAACCAGAATTGAAAGCAGGAGTATTTAATAAATGTGTTTAGATCTTTGCGAGACCTGCTTATGAAACAGTGATAAGTGTAAGTCTAAACAGGAAACATAAACCTGTGTGTGTTATTTACAAAGCATTCATACCAAAGGGCAAAATATTAGGCTTTCTTTGAAGAATATTACGTAGACTAGTTGCTGGGTGTTTTTTTCCCTTTGGTTGGGGTTTTTTGTTTTATTTCCCACCACAAATGCAAAAGTGTTTTGTATGTAAATATCAGGATATAAAAAGTCTCCACACACGTGCAGCTAAAAGTATAGAAATAGGAAAAACAGTGGAAATAGCTGTCCTGGCCACTCTGTACCTGTGCTTCTGTTGTGTTTTATAATCACCTTACTGTTTCATGCTGCTATGGATGACTTCATTCCTTGGTCTTTTTTAATACTGATTTTCTTCATTGTTCCTCTGCTGCAGCTCTTGAGTCCTGCCAAGCACTGCCCACTGTTTTTATGATAGAGTGACCAGCAGTGGTTTGTCAAAGGTCTGTTATAGTTTGATGGCTCTGATAGACGGTGGTGTAGGTTGGGACTTCTGCCTGATCAAATATGCTGCTGGTGATCATAGGCTGTGGCTACAGAACAGCCATAATGCAAAGAACCCCAGGAAAATACTTGATATAACTCTCAAAGGGTAGTTACGTGGCAGGAGAAAATTACTCTGATATGAAGCTAGAGAAGGTTTGTTTGGGTTGTTTGTGTTTTTTTCTCAAAGATGAAGGTAAATTTTCCCTCACTCAAGGGACTTCATCTTGTTTCCTGTTCATAGCTGAGGGTCTGCCAGAATTGCTGGTCTTGTGAATGCTGAAAACTTTCAAAGCATTTGTCTGCTTGCTCTGCTTCTTTTGCCTTTTCCCCCCTTCACTTCCCTTTTTGAAGCTTGACACTAAGCTAAGAGGAACTTCCTTGAGCTTTGAGATTGCAAAATTTATATAAAAAAATGTGGATAATGGTAGACTTGGGAACAAAACCCACAAAGTTAAAGGCTAACAGTGAAAAGTTGTCTTTATTTTGTAACTTTCTTTGAAACATAAGTATTTTAATGTTTTCTGAAGCCTGAATCCTCTTTGTGAAGGTGTAGGAACTTTGTAATCTTCTGCTTCCTTCTCCTGCTGCCTTTAAGGAGGATGTGCTGGAGTGAATCTTAATTTTAGCAGGAGAGCAATTTCTAGAAATGTCGACTCGTAAAATAGTAGTACCTGGTTGGACCGCTTGATGGCATGGAATAGATGTTTTCAAAAGTAATTTGCAAAAAGTTTAAAATTAGTATCTTTGTTGTGTTTAGTGTTGTCTGTCAGTCAAGTGCAGTGGCTTAGCAAAATCAGGACATTTTTCTTGTAGATGTACATATGCTTTTTGATTTATATCAGTTCATTTTGGTCTGGACTGATACCTTGTGGCTGAACAAATAGTGAAATAGCTATGAAGAAATTAATATTAAAAGTCAGGAGATAAGTGAAAGAAACTGCTTTGGATATTTTGGAGGAAGCTGTAATACCAGGTTAGCTCTGGTGACTTTCACATCAAAGAAGGTTAGCCTTGGTTAGAGATTAAACTTGGCAAGCAGTGTTTTGAGGACCTGTAGTGTTTTCTTGAACAGCTGTCTGATGTTACGATGATGAGAGCGGGATGCCTTGGTCCTCTCAGCCTGTCTCCTTTGAATGCTGTGGTTCTGCTCCTCTCTTGCAATGGCTCAGCTACTCACTGAACTTGTGTGAGCCGCTGCAGCTCATCAACCAGCAGTTTTCTGTAGATGCTCTGTGCATATTTTCTGGTCTCCTGTTGTAGTGTGAGATGTGTTTGTCCAGTGAGTCTGGGCAGGACGAAGACAGTAACAGGTAAGTGAGAGAGAAGCGGAGTTTTTCTGTGGTAGTGCTGAGGTGGTTGCATTTCTTGAGACCATGGTCTGTGAATCCTTCTGAGTCACCCAGGAACACCAAGGAAGATGAGCATTAATATTAAATATTTGTCTTGTGAAAGAGCAAGTCCTCCCAACCATCATTCAGCTGGGCTTATGGTTTTTGTTTTTTGGTTTTTGGTTTTTTTTGCCTGTGTATGTTTTAAGCCAAATTTTGTGGTGGCTTCGAGGTCTTTCAAGAAGGCTTTTTTTCTTCATTAGGGAAGTGATGATGTAAAATAACAATATGTTCATTTGTAGGCTGGAATCCCAGAACAAATAGATTTGTCAGGAAAATTTTTATGACATTTAAGGTTATTGCTGTGTTGATCTGTGTCTTCAAAACTACATGACAATGGAGCCTTAAAAATCTCAGGAAGTCTTTGTATCTCTTTCCTTTCCCATGCATTTTCTTCTTTTAAATGTTGTCATCTAAAGAGATTTGGTACAATTCGTTCTACTGCAGACATGTTTTAAAATGTCATCCTGACTCCTGTATGAGCAACACAGAATTACTGTTAATATGTAACAATAATTGAGTATGGAAAATAACTGATATTACAGCATAGCTCTGTTTCTGTTCAACTTCAATGAAATGTTCCACCTTAAAAATTGTTTAACTGGGGGGAACTTCAGTTAGATATAAAAGGCTGCAGCTCTCAAACTGTGTCTGGCAAAACATCTTTGAAATTACATTAGGAAACACAGTTTTGCTGAGAAGCTTGTGCATGCTCACATCTTCCTCATTTCCACTTTCATAGTGTTGTTGTAGTTAAATTCCAAATGACAACTAGATCTTACTCGAAGTCAAATCAGGATTATGTTTGGGGGTTGAATTTAAAAGTCTGTCTGGTATGCATGCATATTAAAGGTGTTTTTTTAATGGTCACTTTTATGTGCACTCATGTTAAATTTGGCCTCCCTGTTATGCCTAGGTATGATTTGGTCCTCTATTTGAGGCCACAGAACTCTGGATGATCTTACATACCCTTTGAGCTAGGATACCTAGGCACAATGAGGTGAGTTAAGGATACAATTTCAGCCTTAACTCTGAATTTCCTGATTTCTGTGTTGTTTGAGTGGGCCCTTGCTGTTATTTTCACATGCAGGGGCTACATGGTTATGCCTACCCAGTGCGTTCAGCTTCCTTCTACACTGCTTGGAGTAGCTGTGTTGTCTGCTCAACACTGCAGAACTGCAAGTGTCTCTTGACAAAAATGAATGCCACTGTTGCAGACTTGTGAACTACACTTTTTTAGTTTCATAAACTCCTCAGGTTTATTACTAAAGTACTGGTATCCTGCCTTTCTTTGGTGCTATGTATTTATTTTGTTTTGCATTGGTTGATGATAGAACATTAACTTCATTCACTGGGAATACCTTCAGAAGGAGGATCTTATAAATTATACTGTTAATAGCAAAACATTGGTCTTCAGTTGTCCTCGTGCCACTAAGGGAAGCATTTGTATTTTAACATTTCCAGTACTTCATTGATTTCAACTTCTGACTCAGGTGTGGTAACATTAAGACAGACCAGATATCTGTGTTAAAGCTGAACTTGGGATATCAGATAACTTACAACTTGCAAGACATTAAACAAATCAGAAAGAGATTTTCAGTAACTGAATGTAACTGTGAAAATATTATATCTCCAATGAAATAAATATAAATGAAATATTATACTCCAATGAAATAAAAATTTTTAAAAATGTAGGGTTTTAAAAACAAGAATAAGTTTTGGAACTTTGTGCTAATGCTGAATTTTTCATGTTGAGCTTTGTAAGACCAACTGTCCTATACTTCTGGGATACTTAGTAAGTAAAGCCCAGAGATTTGATGGTTATGCTGCCACAGCACAGGGCTGTCCACAGCTTTCTTGAAAAGCAAACTACAATATCCGTCAGATAGAAGATGTGATTTGAGACCTTCAAGTACTTTAGCCTGAAGTTGATCCAGAAACTCAGACTGTATCCCTAGAGAAAGATGCATGCTTAGGAAGTAATGCATCTTGAAGAGTGTGCCAGAGTAGCCTGTTCAAGAGGTTCCTTGGTTTGTTTTAAGCTGAGTTTCACTGGGTGGTGTGGCAATCCTCTCTTGATACATACCTGTATATGTATATTATTTTTTTTCAAGTATTATTAAATATCCCTTGTAGTCTTGCTAGAAAAACCTTTCAAATACGGGTATCTACTTTTAAGTTGGAGTCCTGAATATCAATCAAATACCTTACAGGGCTTCCTGGGCAGAAATTCCCAGGCAAATGTTGGGATTTCTGGACAAATAAAGAAAATCCTCTAAAGCCTCAAGTGAAAAAAAAAAAAAAAAAAGGTCCTTTGGGAAAACCTGCATTTATTGTCATGCAGAACATGTCTTCAGCCAGTGCTGAGGCACCTTCAGTAATATATGTCGGAAATTGGAGGAATGGGTATCCTGACCAGTTTCCCTGGAAGGACTCAGTAGCTGTGTGTGTGCCAGTGCTGCCCTGGCTGTGTGCACTGAAGGCATCATGCCTGTGTGACAGTAAACCTTTCACTTGTCCCCATCTGGTACTGCAGTGACATCCTCCTCACTCTACACTCTTCACCCTGCCTTTGAGCTGCCACCAGCCTGGTACCTCCTTGTTCCACCGTGGCAACTCTCCCGTGTCATTGAGATCCAGGAACACACTGGATTTTTATGTGCAACACCTGCACTTGCTCCTGTTCCTCTGCCACAGGACTGTCCTTGCTGCCCTTTCCTTATCTCCTGCCTCTCACTTTCTGAAGTTCTGTAATGGATTTTTTGTAATGTATTTTCATTTCAACAGCTGGAGGCCACTGGCCTCACATCTGCATCTTTTGTATATTGTTTTCTAGCAGTTAGACACTGTTTAGCTTGATCCTTGTATACTTCACCAGACACATCTCATACTGTAGCTGAAATACAAAATCAAATTTATGCTCAGTGTTTGGTGAGCCCATGAATTGCCTGCCAAGTCTCATTTTTCCTTCTATTTTTTTCTGTTTAAAGCTCCTGTATCCAGCTAGTCAGCACAGTTTCAGCGTTTGATCTTGCCTCTAGGCACAAAATCTCTCCAAATTTCCCTTCCCATTTTTTGAAACCATTATTGAGTTATCTTTGCCTGAGCAACTGATCATTCCATCCTGATCTTTCAGGAAAAGTAGTTGCCGTTTAGTCCTGTCTCTCCCTATAATGCCCTGTATTAGTTATGATTTAACAAGTACAGTCTGCTGTAGTGACTCTCCCTTTATTGTAGCAGCACTGTTCTAATATTTGCCAATACCGGTGTCCCTTAACCTTTTTTCTCTTTTCTCCATCAGCTTAGAGTGTTTATAACCACAGTGTCAGGTTAACCCACTCTGATCCATTGGGATCTTCCTGCTTTCATCCTTTTACAACTGTCTCTGATAACATTCTCTACTCATATCTGAGAGGATCTTTAGTTCTTGGTTCCTTTTCCTGTGTAACAGTGTTAATTCAAATGATGCCATTCTAATAGCTGGGAGGGGGGCGGTGGTAATTTTTGTGCTTCTGTTTCGTTATTTCACTGCCCTTGATGGATTTTCTTCCTCTGTTCTTACTTTGCAACTGTGTGTACTCCAGCCCTTGCTTGTGTGCCTGCAGTGTGTTTAGTCTGAGTTTCACTTGCTGTAATCTCCCTGCATGTGTAGGTGACTCCCTTGATTACCATTTAAGTCAACTAGATCATAATTTCCTTAAATTAAGGAGTGTTTTATTATTTCTTTATGATCTGCATACAAACATAATCTCAACTGAGAACACCCTAAGGTATAGGAAGTGAATATATAATGTGGCTTATAGTATTAACATAGTCGGTTTTGCTTTGTTAGGATTAGATTGGACCGTAAAACAGGTTGGTTGGGTTTTCTCTTTTTTTTTTTTTTTTTCCCTTCTCCTTTCTTGTTGGAAGTGGTTTCACATTCACAGCCCTCAACTAATTTTCATTTTTTAGGACAAAATTCACATCCTCTCTACCAGTCCTATGCTTTAAGTAGCATTTTCAATTGCAAAGTAGTGTCATAGACTAAAGATAGATTACTTTTTCCTAACCTTTAGCTCATTCAGAAAACACTAATATAAAGTCTTTTTTGTATTATGGCCTATTAAACTTTCGATTACTCTGCTTTTAATTAAAGGTCAGATGATATTTAATAATCCTTGTCTATTTCTTAAAATAATGTGTTTTAGTTTGGGTGTTAGTAAACAACATTACAAACATGGCTTTAATATGAAGGGGGTTGTTTGTATTTTCTTAAGATGGAATATTTAACATTGAAGAGTAACAGTGTCAAACTAGTAAATTACATGTTAGCTTGAAAAAGATAAATCTGATTGTAAATCTGAAAAACCTTGAAGTATCATATGGCGTATTATATTATTCAACAAACTTCCTTTGGAACAATTTTGACATCTTGGAACACGTCTAAATTTTACTAGTTTATCCCTAGAATATGAGAAATTCTTTTGTCCAACACAACCTTTTAACAAAAATTCTAGATTCTATAATGTGCTTTGTTGCTCTAAATTTATTTTTTTGACCTCCTGTGCCTGGTAGGAATTCTGATCATTTAAAGGACTTTTTTGGGGGTGGGTTGACTTTTTTTTTTAAAGGTCAAAGATCCAATAATGCAGTTTGGGCAGCTTGCTTTGAATAGTACCTAATGTGTTTTTCCACAGAGATCAGAGGATTCCTACATTTCTTCCATGTCCTTCATCAACCATTTTAGGGAGATGCTGAGGCAGTGGAATGACAGGGTTTCTAACCAGGGCTATGAAATACCAGTTTTATCAATGAATTGTGTATGGCAGCCATCCAGAATTCATTTTATTAGTCTCCTACAGCAAAAGCTTTTCTGTAGCTACTCAGGCAGCAAATCTAGTCTGTTTTAGAGTGAACTTGTAATATGAAGCAGCGCAGAAAGTGTTTGTAATGAAAAATGTTGCCCAGGTAAAAGTAAATTTTTATTCCCAGTGATGAACAAATTCTCAATGCTTTTCTTCTAGGTAATTAATAATGCTTGTGCAACTCAAGCCATAATAAGTGTGCTGTTAAATTGTGCTCATCAAGACATCCATCTAGGAGAGACTTTGTCAGAATTTAAGGAGTTTTCACAAAGTTTTGATGCTGCAGTAAGTGCCCACTGTTTTCTGTACTTTTAAAGTGTTACAGTGTTAAAGCTGTGCTGACTCACAGTCATTTTGTCACTTCCTTTCAGATGAAAGGTTTGGCACTAAGCAACTCGGAAGTGATTCGGCAGGTTCACAACAGTTTTGCCAGGTAACACATGTTTTAAAATCTAGGCAAAACTGGAGCAAATTCTTTTTAATCTCAGTTGTTTGTTTGTTTGTTTTTTAATTCTCTTTACAGACAACAGATGTTTGAATTTGATGCAAAGTCTTCAGCAAAGGAGGAAGATGCCTTTCACTTTGTGAGCTACGTTCCTGTTAATGGGCGGCTGTATGAACTGGATGGCTTAAGGGAAGGACCAATTGATTTAGGTAACTTTCTGTATTTTTTTCTGATCATCTTTCATTTTAATAGTAGCTTTTTGAACAATTGGTCAGATATTACAGGCTCAAACCACGTTATTTATTAAAATAAAAAATATCTCAAGTTTTCTGAATGTGCAGTTCAGGTTTGTCTGTCTTTGTATTCATTTGTATTGGTTTAGTTTTGTTGGACTGAAAATTGAACTTTCTTCCTGCTTCCTCCATGTTTCTTATGACCTCTTCTTTCATTCAGTAATCAAATGAACAGACCATGCAATCCATTCTAATACCTTGATAGTTTTATTGCAAGAGAGAAGTTTACATGTTGACAGCATGTACACAGCCAATTCCAAACACTTTTTTTGCATTATGTGGCTTGTGTTTCCACACTGCCCTCTTTCTTCTTAGATAACAATTATTTTCCTAATGGTTCTAAAGAAAAAAATAGCTGCTTCCAGCATAGTTTTGTTCTCTGTTCCTGTTTTGTAATCTTTCTTAACTTGGTGATGTGTGCTGTGTTGTGTCTTGAAAAGCCCTACAGTGCCTATCATGTATCTGTACTTTCAAGTCTGATCTAATGTCAGTGTGTTCCACACTCCATTTCCAGAGTGTTTTCCCAATTTTGTTGACAGTTATATTTGTTTTTAGGCTGAGTAATGGCTTGCTGCTAAATGGCTTGTCTTTAATCAGTCTGGAGATACTGTACAGTCTGCAGGCCTACCAGAAACATCATTTTTGTGGTCACAAGATCATGAGTCTCTTCATTCACTTGAAGGCCTTGAAGTTGTTAAGAGGCATTATCAACTTAGGAAATCACCTTTAGTTATTCTCTCATTTATCTCAAAGTCAAGTTATCTATCATATAGCCTTTTATGGTTTTTCTCTGTGTCTGACTTTTTAACTCTATATTGCATCTACAGAGACAAAATCAAGAGCTAATACTAAACAGACAACTGTAGCTGTTTTCTTTTGCTGTCTCTTGTAATCTTGTCATACCAACTAATTTCTTTCCTGCCATAAAAATCTTCCATAACATGCTTTCCCCCCTCCCTATTGTTTTGTGTTATCAACCAAATAAATGTTAGGTGCTTACACCCTTGAAATTTAGTTTTGCTCCATTGCTTTGGCCACTACATTATCTAAATATTGTAATGAATAAAACATCTTCTGCTCCCTGAAAAATCACCTGAGTAATTTGAGACTGCAGTTGCTAAGGAAGAACTTGTTACATACTTTGAAGTTGCTGCATACACCTGAATTATCCAAGTCCTGACTTGGCAATAAATTTTGCCAAGATGGTTAATTCTTTTCTTTGTTTCTCCCTAGGTTCATGCAATCAAGATGACTGGATAAGTGCTGTACGACCTGTCATAGAGAAGCGTATACAAAAGTAAATGGTCATGATGCTTTTAAAATATAGCACCTTCTGTATGTTTTAAAATTCCTTAATTTGCTTCAATTGGTGCATTTCAGCTGAATTTCTAAGGAATTAATGCTTATGGATCATTTTTATGTGCATATCATTGTGTGACTTGAGAACCTATTGCCCAACATGAGATAAATGTGAGACATTGCTGCTGTGTAATTAGTCAAAGTAGGTATCTGGGTAGTGAAGAGAGACCCTACTGGTCCTCTGGGAAAAGAAGAGCAAGGTTATTATCTCTGTTAAACAGCTGGGGGTTTTGCAAGTGAAAACTAAGAGTGTCATGACCATGAATAAAGTCTGAGTGTGTCCTTGTACTTGAAAGTACTAGATAGTAACTATATCCATACAGCTGGCATTTAGAGATGACAAGGTTTTCTTAGGTATGTGGCTTGTTTTAGAAATTTAAGCTGGAAAAACATGCTACTTAAGTTTTCCTACTTCTTGGTTCTGATTCCAAACAGCAGCCCTAAATGCGTTAGAAGTAAAGTTGATTTTATGCCATTTTTAGAAAATAATTTTAAAAGCTTTTGCTTGAAGATTTTATTTTTGATAAACAAAGCATTACTACCAAATTGCATTTGGAGAATTTAAACTCTGAAAGGCTTGCTAGTCTAATTGTTGAGTGTACTGTTCACACTGTATGAAGAAGTCTGACATGTTTCTGATGAGTAATAGCAATGATAAAGTAAGAATTATTGTATGCAACAGTCTTCTGCAAGTTTTATTGTCAACTATATTATGTTTTGTTTTCTTCTTTTGAGAGTTTAAGTGTTTATGTTTTGTGACCACAGACAGGAATAGTAGTATCTGGGGAGAGGAGGTTATTAGGAGTTACAGAATGGGTGGAATTCATTTGAGACAAGATAAGATCTGTAGCACAACTTAATTTAATAGATCATTTAAAATGTTGTTTCCATGAAATGCATTCCCTTCAAATGAAATGGAGGAGGAGGTTTTTGACTTGTCATGTTAGTGACTAATTTTGAAAGTGGGTTGTTTTTGTTGTTTTGTTTTTCTGTTCCTTGTTTAGATACAGTGAAGGTGAGATAAGGTTTAACCTGATGGCTATTGTGTCTGACAGGAAGATGATATATGAGCAGAGGATTGCAGAGTTACAGCAACAGCTTGCAGAGGTAGGCCATGGTGTTTACATTGCTGGAGTAGTTCTCTAATAGTTCTGGGTGTTTGCTTTACTGTTCACCTCCTTTCCTTGCTCCAAATGGGGTATCACTAAAAAAAAGGCAGGAAGGGTTGCTATTACTGCATTTCTGTCCAGCGTGGTCACTGTGCAGCTCTGGTTACTGCCCAGGGAGCTGATCTGAGCACTCGGTGCAGTGTGACTGTGTCATTGTGGCTTTCAGTCCTGACTCATCTGCTGTGGTACCACAATTGTTCTTTACCTAGTGCCTGAGCTAATCTGCTTATAAGTAACTGAGGAAATTCCTGGAATGTTCCTATAACTGCGATAGCCTAATCTGTGCTAGAAATATTCTGAAGACAAGACTTAGTTTAGGTTTTTTTCTGTTTTGTGGAAGGAGGAGCCTATGGATACAGATCAAAGTAGTAATATGCTAAGCTCTATACAATCAGAAGTTGCAAAATACCAGATGTTAATTGAAGAAGAGAACCAAAAATTAAAAAGATATAAGGTATGTAGCCTTTGCTTTTCTGATGAAATTACTGCGGGAGTTGTAAGAAAGAGCTGGCTTTTATATCTGTGGGAGCTGCTGCAATTAATGTGAAAGAACTGGATGGGGACTAGAAGATAGTTGAGCCATATGATAATTCTTCAATGCTTTTAATTTATTTTTAGATCGAAAATATTAGAAGAAAACATAACTACCTGCCTTTCATCATGGAATTACTAAAGACTCTAGCAGAGCACCAGCAGTTAATACCATTAGTAGAAAAAGTGAGTATTTTCTAGCTAACTTTTAAGAAACAGGATATTACTATAATTCTTCATACCTTCTATGTAAAATTAAATAAACCCATGACATTTATGGTTCCAAGATATTTGACCACATTTTTTAACAGCTACATTCATGTGTTTTGCTACTTTACCTTGTTCTCAAGAGGCACAATTTCAGTGCAGATTGGAGATTGTGGGACAAACAAACTTTGCAGCACTATGCAAAGGCAAACTGTATCTCCCCTTTGATAAACTAAACAAATTTTTCTGACTCTGATTTAGGAAGAGGCAGTTCAATATCATTAAATCACGTCACAGGGCGTAAGATGCTGCAATACAATAGACATAGAATTTGGGCTTTTCAGCATGGATAATTAAAAATCCTACTAAAATTATGTTACAGAGTTTCAGTTAGTATGTGGTAGAGTTCCCCATATCACTCTTGACATGCCTTTTTGAGCCTCAGAGTGTTGGAATGTGCACCCCGGGACCGTCCGGGATTGGTCCCTTTGGCCTGGGTGGGCTCTCCGCGCCCACTTTGGTGCAGTACCGGGCTGTGACCGCGTGGTGGCAGCCGTGGCACAGGGACTGGAACTGGGAATTCTTTCCCTCCTTTGCCCTGTTTTGCTCCTTTACGGGCTTCACTTTCCCCCTTTTTATGGTGTTTATCGATTAACATTAATTTACTGTTAAGGTTTGTATTAAAACTTAGTTACTAAAGAGCGCCTCTCACTTTGGCAAGGTTATTAAACTGAGCTCAGTGCTGGTTTGCATATCTGCTCGTGTGCCAGAGACAGTATCCCTGGTCTTCAACTCACTGAGAAAGGGTCTCTGTATTGTTATAATTAAAAAAAAAACTTCTTTAATGAGTCCATTCTTTACCTGAATTTACTTAGGAAAGTACATTTGCCAGCCTGTAGCTTACTTGACAGTAACTTCTAGTTTTTAATCTTTTCCTTCTTTGGGTAATGTGTGGGATTTTAATCCAGTTTCATGTTGGCAGGAGTCATTTATAAACACCATCAAGCTGCTTTACAAGCAGATTTCCATTGGACCTGAGCAGCTGGTGATAGATCCTAATTCCAAATCACTGAATTAGATACTTTTCTGTTCAATAACAAGCGATACAAGCAGCAGCCTGATTCAGAATGAACGAATACTATGACAGAAAGTTGGCTGATACTGCTTCTGAAATGCCCCCTCTTCTTGACCAGCCTGTCTTTTAAGTAAATCCATAAGGAAAAAATGCTAGTTCCCTGTCAAATAGAGCCATTTGTAATTGGTACAAGTTATATAAGAATCTGTCTGCAAATATCTCAATAGGAACTCTTCTGGGTTTTCTTCCCACCTATCTGAAAGATCTAAAACACTAAGATCTTGGTCATTGCAGAGTTCGTTTTGCCAGTCAGTGTGTCTGAATGCAGTGTTTCCTTGTGACCTAAAATGTTTTCATTAGGAAGAGTTATTTCTATGTTAAATGAAACTAAAATGAAGGTAAGAAAAATGAAGGCTTAAATGATGTTTTAAATGTAGTGCTTTTTTTCCCCTCTCATTTTTCCCCATGGAAGTCACCTAATTTTAATTTCCTTTGTATTATTTATTTAAACCTGTATCTATTCTTGAAAGCCTTTATATATGAACCTAGCAAAATAGCAGTGGGATGCTTCTGAAGGCTTTGAGTTCACATTTAAAACGTTTCTTTGTCCAGCATATTTTGGTGTTCAGGAATTGTAGTGAGTTGTCATTCAAAGCTTCAGAAAGATCTGTCTCCTCAGAGCTTGACATCGTCTCCCTTTGTTTTCTAGGCGAAAGAAAAACAGAATGCCAAAAAAGCTCAGGAGGCCAAGTGAAGATGACTTTGCATAATACATACAGTTATTTGCTTCTGAAACTATTTTCATGACAACAAATAAAACTTTTCATAAACTTCAAATTTTGTCCAGTGCACGTTTGACAGTTGTAACACTTTGTCCTGTACTGTATGCACGGGTCTGATTCCTTCCTCCCCCTGCATCTTGTGCATGTGGTACTGCTAAGCAATGTTTAAGTTCTCTTCAAATTCAGTATTTAACAATCTGTCTGATTGCTAAAAACTTGGGAAGTGGACCCAAAAATGTGCAAGGAGAACGTACCCATTTTGTCCTGTTTGAACATATAACGATACAACTGCCGGAGTTTTAAGCATGAGCTTTCTTTGCTCATCCCTACTAACAGTTACAATACTTTCCAGCTGTTCAGTGGCATAGCCTGTGTCTTTGTTTTTATGAAGTATGTGTCTAATTTTTTTACAAAATTGAAAAGTATGAATTTAGCTGTAGAAACATTTGCAGAGACCAATGTATGATCTTAAAAGAGCTGCATTGCTTTAGTAGAAAAGATAATAAATATTCCCATTTTTATTTTGGCAAACTTTCTTCTGTGGTATTTTATTACTGGGTAGGATAATTAGGATATGGAGTTCATCAACCTTGTGTCTGACTATATATATTCTAAATTTGGGTTAGAAGGAGGGCACACCATTGTTTTGGGGAGTTAATATCCTTGGATATATAAGCTATTACTATTCTGGAGCATGTTAAATTCAAGTCTTTAAAGCAATGTTTTTTTATTTGACCTTGAGAGGTAATTTAATATAAGAAAATAAAAGGTGTGTGGAGGATTATTGTCGATAATGACGTTGTGATGGAGGACACTTGCACTGTCTGCCGTGGACCAAGGGGAATGTCTGGGGAATGGAGCTCACTTGGTGTCCTGCTCCCTGAAAAGCTGCTTGCTCTATGAATAGACAGATTGCTTCAGCATGAATAATAACAGGCCATTGCAACAATACATACTATTTGAATTACTCAAACACTGTCACTGTACGTGAATTTGGTTAGAACGCTTCCTGTTTCCTCCTGAGAGATTTAGATAAAAAAACAGAAAGAAAAACAAGAGAACCTGGATTGTTTGGAAGATATTTTAAACTAGTAAAGTGCTTGTTTCCCTTACTTTGAGCTCCTGTGGTCTTGTAGGCTTGTATGGTGAGAATATAGAATATGTAGAGAATTTTTTTGAAACCCCAATATGAAACAAATTCTGTTGTCTATTGGTGCTTCATGTATATTGCATATATATTAACAGGATAAAGTTTTGGCTGAAGAAAAACGTTTACTGTGCTCTTCTACTGCTGGGAGGATCTCCTTGAGTCATTGCTGTGGCTGGAAGGGTAAGATGTGTTTCAGAAAAGAACATCAGATCCATGTTTGTGTTTTGTACAAAGTTGATCAGGTTAATGAGAACATAAATGTGTATGTGAGAGTCTTCTACTTCAGTAAATCATTGCAGCATTATTGTCCAGGGGAATAGAAAAGACTCTTCCTCTGTAAGAGACATTTCTGATCTTAAAATTACATTTGAAACTCCAACCCATTGAAAACATTTTATCTCTCTTTTTATGTGGTGACCTGATGATTCCTCCTGCACCTTGTCATCCTTGGGGATTTTTGGTATCTACCATAAAATTTTGCTATTAATAGATGTCAACTTAAACTCTACCAAAGTCACTCCATTCTCCTTTTATTTGCATGCTTGAGCATGTACAAAAGGAAAAAGGAATTTTGCTGAAGCAGCGAATTATTTTTGCAATTATCAATAAATTTTAACAGCAATTTTTTTTAGAAATCAGAAAACTTACATTGCAAGCAAACTGTCTGGATTTGTGGAAGGCAAAAAGGGACGGATGCAAAGATCAAATTTTCACAAAATGTGTTAGTCCAATGTGTAAATGAAAAATTATTTTTTTTAAAGACTGTTAAATGCAGAGGTAGAGCAAGTCAAAACTAGTATTCTGTGTTATAATGCAGAATCTATTTATTTCCTGACCAACCCCTTCTGATAGTTTTCTTACTATTTTTACCAAATTTGTGGAACCATTTTTTCGTATGTGTCTTGGCTTTAAAGGCAATTATTTGTATATTGCCTACTTTTAGGACAGTGTCACGTGAATGCAAAGCTGGGTACGAAGCTGATGAATGTCCAGGTTTGGCTGGGCTACAGTTAATTCCAAGTAGCTGGTACAGTGCTGTGTTCTGGATTAAGTATTAGAATTATGTTGATAACACTCTGGTGTTTTTAGCTGTTGCTAAGTAGTGCTTAATACTCACTCAAAGTTATTTTTTGGGAGCTTTTTATGATGGGCACAAGGAGCTGGGAGGGGACACAGCCAGGACAGTGATCCCAGTGGCCCAAGGGATATTTCACACCGTGTGACATCATGCTTCATGTTCAAACTGGGGGCAGAGCTGGCCGGGGGCTCTGCTCCAGAGCTGGCTAGGCATCAATCAACCAGTGGTGAGCAGTTGCACTGTGCAGCACATGTACATTCTAATTCTATTACTCTCACCATCATCCTTTTCTGGCCCTTTGAGCTGTCTTTCTCTCAACCCACAAGTTTTCTCTCTTCTACTCTTCTGATTCTCTCCCCCATTTCACCGGAGGAAAGTGATGAGCAACTGCGTAGGGCTGAGTTGGCAGCTGAGGTTAAACCAGGACAGTGAATTAGAAAATTAAAGGTGCCCCAAAAAACCAAAATAGAGATTTGGGCCTTAATCTATCTTAGAGTTTTCAGAAACTCTATTTTGCTGTATGTGGAATGGTGAAAGGTTTGCGTTCTGATTTATTTCAAGGGCCACCTTGTTCTGTTGGTATAAACAAATGGTGTGGCATAGCTGTCAGAACTGAACTGTGGGTATAATGAGCATTAGCAGTTAGTTCCATTCCTGTGAAGAATTCTGCCACACAACTGCTTTTTCCTTTTGCCCAAAAGAGGTCAGAGTGTCTCCCACTTGCTGAAAGTTTGCAAACACACAATCCCAAACTTGAGTGTGTGATCCCTGGCTGCTACTCTTAGCACAGTACATAAAACCTTTAGAATCCTACTATATCCTGATTTCTTCCTTCACAGGGTAACACATTTGTACGTGACTTACCTGTAAGGAGTTTTGTGCAGCTGAAAATGCAGTGATAAATTCAAACCAGTGTTTTATCTGTGGCCCGTAACGGAATCTTTAAGCATTTCTCATCATTAAAGGGTGGTTTAAAAGCTTGTATTTGTTTGAGGCCAAGGGAAATTTATCTGAAAAGTTGTTATGTTAGCTCTCATTAGTCATGAGACAAAGCTGCATCAAACTAACAGTGCAGTTACTCCTGCAGTAAAATTAGTGTGTCCAGCAAAGAATACTTGATCAATTTTGTTTTCAACCTCAAAAGCATAATAGGAAGGTGGAGAAGTGTCAAGTTTATAGCCTGTGTTCACTGATTACCTTTGTGAAAGAATGCTGCTGTTCCTGCAAAAGCATTTTATCATGATTTGCTACTCTAAGGAGCTTTATCCAGTGTAAATCCTTATGGAGTTGCTCAGGAAAGCGTGAATCATTTTAGCAACAAAATTTGTATTGTGGAATTATGTTACAGATAGGTTTTGTAGAGGAGAAAAAACCAATTTTTTTGTTAAGAAAACCCAGTAAAAGTTGGGTCATTAAGGATGTATGGGCTTGATCACTTTGTGCCTTACTAGTGAAATTTCTTTCTTGAAAGTTTATGCATTTCTGAAATGGGAATTTTGTGAGATTATGAAATACAGATTTTCTCTGAGGTCCCTGAACATTCTCATCAAATAAAATACAAAGTCATCCTATGTGTTTCTTTCAGCTATTGGGGAATGTTACAGTTCTTTCTTTTGGGTTTACCTTTTTTTTGGTGAACACCTTATAGGGATATTCAAATCAGTCATCTTTGTGCAGTAGGTTCATAATAAGTTCTGCTGGCAATATCACTCTTTTTGTTGAAGAAATCTCCTTTCAGTGGAAGTGGTGATCATGCAGAGTTGTTCCACAGAGTTACAATTACAAGGTTAAGTGAAACTGAGGTAGATTTCTCTGTTAGTTGTAGTGGCTGCAAATGTTGCTTTAGCTGTGGTGCCTTTTTGTCTGCTCTGGATCATCTCACTTTCCTCCATTAATAAGATCTAATAGAGTTTGTTATATTGAAGGCACTTGGAAAATCTAGTTAAATATTTTTCCACGATAAGCAAGTATTTTCCATATTTTGTGCGGTTTGTTTATGCTTTAGTTACACCAATTGGAGATTATGTTAATATTTGACTTCTTTTTTTCAATATACACATTGCTAATTGCTGGGATTACGTCTCTGACAATAACTAAGCAAATCATCTGCGGTGTTATCAGTGTCTGATATTTACAGTTCAGTGAATGAAAAATAAAGTGTGCTTTATGTAAATATTTTTATTAATTTCTGCTAACGTTATCCATGGCAGACTGGTACCGAGATAATTGTTGTATCCCAATTTAAACAAGAAAACATTAAATAATTGTAAGATATTTTTTATAAAAGTAATTTCTGGCTTGAACATCCGGTAGCACCTCTCATTTTGTGCAAATGTCCCCAGGAGTATGTATGCGAATTAACATTTCTTCACATCAAATGCAGAAAAATGGTATTGTTAAGTTGTTGTACTCTGAGATCTGATGGAAAAGTAAAGATTATCTCAAGGAAGCAAAGCATGTGCGTAGAGTTCTGCTGATAGCATTAAAGTAACCCTTTGAACAGCCTGGACATATTTGATTTGACTCATTATGGTTACTTTTTGATGTGCTTCAAAAATTAAAAGAGCATCGTGGCTTACAAGTATTGTTGCTCAATAGAAAAAATGTTTTCTAAGAAAGGAAAAGAGTACCTTGAGCTTTTTTTTTGTACCATGTCCTTCTAATTCCACTTCTTGTTTTTTCCAGTAATGCATTGCTCGCTTCTCAATCACTCAAAAATCTGTAGAGCGTTTCAGAGACTTTCGCACTCAGTATTTGCTTTGAAGTCTTAATGTAGTAGCACTAAGAGGCGAACTAAACATGACTACAGATTGCTCTTAAGGGGAAAAAGAAGAGTTTTAAAAGTGAAGCTTCTTCAACTGCTTTAATTTATTTTTCCCCTGTTCCATCTTTTAAATGTCACCCTGTCCTCCGGCTCTTTATCCCTGTTCACATGGGAGCAGGGATTTGCTGTTTAAAGTGATGAAGTATCATCAGGTAGGTATTTTTAGGAACTGTGCATGTCTGTGAATGATGTTTTCTCATCCAGTTGTATCAGAAAGGTGGAACTAGCCAAACAAACCGTGACTTTAATCCTGAAAATGCTCCAGTGTGAAGGAGAGAAATGTAGGTTGTTATCATAGTCCTGGGAATGACAATAAGCTTTTTGGTGATTTATTTCATTTTTAAATGTGAAACTGTGGTGTGGGAAGAAGTGCTATCTTTGCAGGGACTCCTGTCTTCATCCAGACCATTGTTTTCTCAGTGCAGAGAATATTTATACTGTCAAAAGTTACCAACGTAAGACGATGTATCAGTTTTCTCGTTGTGTCTGTTTTTTTCCCCTTCTATAAACTCATTCCCAACTCTGGTAAAAGGTGAGAGTGAGGGATGTACTGAGTTTTTTTGTACTGCAATATTCTAAATCATTAGAAATACATGTTGGTGTGTGGAAGTGAGACAGACATAACTGTCCCCCTGACAGGAACCGGTAGAGACTATTACTTAACATTGTCTGTGTACTAGTGAAAAAAAAACTACTTCTTGCCTGCCTGACAGATGATAAGAGAGCTTCTCTTAGGGCAATTTTCATGCTATGCTGAGAAATGGAGAGAGAAGGACAGTAGGATTATGCTGTCCCAGGTACCTGAGGCTCCTTATCCAGGACTCATCTGTGTCTTCATGTGCCATGGAAAAAACACGGAGGGGAAAGGAGGTCTGTGCAGATTCTTCTCTACACATCCTCCAGTTCAGTAGACCTGTAAAAGCAAACAAATCTAACCACTGACTGCACTGACTTCCCTTGTCCAGGTTCTTCTGTGTGTGTGCACAAGGCAGGAGACAGATGGGTTTTGCTGATAGGTCCTTACTGACCCAGGCATCAGTCCTGCTGTTCTTCACATGACAGGTAGTGGGGGACCTGAGGATGTTGTGACGCTTGAAAATTTTCGTTACACTCTAAAGAAAAGATCTCTCCTGCTACCTGTGCACCTCGAAGGGTCAAGTAGGTATTGTTAAGAACTTAAAACTGTCTGTGTGCTTATAATCCATATGGTATGAACTTATTTTACCATCTGTTCAGTAGTTGCTTCACTGAAGGTATTTCAGTTCTTCGTGAAAGTGCCCAGAAGAATTTAGTTATAAATTCCTGGTCAGAATGACTGTTTAATGCTTTAGATACCAGAAATTCAATTAAAGCAAGGAAAAGTACTGAAGGAAATAATTGATAGCAGTGTAATAGAAAGCTGTAGTGAGTGCAGCTGAATTTCAATCTGCTTGTAGTGTGACACATTCCTTCTTTTCCATCTCAAAATTTTTATGATCAAAGGAAGCATTCTGGATAAGGAATGTGTTATGCACATGCAAACTTTATAACCAAAGTTGCTTGGAAATTGAATCTTACAACTGAGGGGGGAAAAAAGTCAGAGAAACAAAGCTTGAATGTAGAATTTTAGCCTTTGTTTTATGCTTTATCTCAGGGATACATTTTCACTTTGAGATCGTTTCACTACATATGTTTAAATTATTGTGTTTGACTTGCTGTTATTGCACAACAAACGTGGAAAATAACATGACAAATGAAGAGGGAAACTACTGTGTCTGTGTTCCATGCCCAAAGGAAACGTTCCCAAAGGAAACATTATTCTTACCAAATAAGGTACCAAAGAATCCTCAGGTATTTATGGGGCTTATGTGCATAATTATTAGCATTGTTTTCTGGTAGCACCATCCTCTGTTTCTTGTCTTAATATTTTGAATCCTATTTCTGTTAGCTGTTTTTCATTGTAATCACATTCGCTCTGATGCTCTCAAGCATAATGTGCTTCTAGACTTGAGTTTTTCTCTCCCTGCCTTTGGTGCCACACCCCTGGAGCTTCAGCTCAGTCAGATCCAGTGGCTCTGGAGAGACCCTTCAGTGCTCACACTGTACTGCAGGTGCTGTTTCCAGCTTCTGCCTTCTAGCTGGAAATCCCAATATTTAACCCGATTTTCAAAGTGCCCTCAGTATGTGTAGTAATATCCTTAATGTGAAAACAAATCCTCAGTAGCTTTTATAAAGGAGCTGTCCCCATGGGAAAGCATTCAAGTCAGATTTCTAATAATTTGCTGAGAGTTGTATGTTACACAGATGTCCCTTCTTCGTGTATCTCCTTTACGTGCTCAAACCCCTTCAACAGGTGGGAAGGTCTAATTCCATGTTTTTCTCTCTTTCTTTGTCAGTTACCGAATGGAACATGAACTGCTAATTGTGTTTATAAAATATGTTACAAATATGTAATTTTACAGCAACATAGAAATGAAAAAGTCAAAGAGAATGTTTGGCTGACCTTTTAAGAAATGTTTTTGATTGATGCAATATAGGACACTGTAATCTATGGCTGGCTTTGGGGGCCTGGCCCCTAACAGTGCTTGTGTGGGGGAAAGGAGGTAGGAATTGTTTTCCCTGGAAACGATGCAGCAGTATCCAAATTCAATGCAGCTGGACTTTTGGTTCAGTGCTTTGAAGTGGGATGAGACACTTCCAGTAGATTGTCATCCTCTCTGTATTTCATGAATCACCCAAAGCTGCATGCTGTGCCATCTGCTAACAGTTTGAAGCCACCAAATCCCCATTAGCAGTATTGTCTGGGTTGCTTCACAAAAGGCTGACTAAGAGTGCCTAGAGCTTGACACAGGCTCGGGATACCAAAAATGGTCAAAGTTGCGAGCACCAGAGAGGGAGGCAGGTGTCACTGAAAGGGCCTAATGCTTTGTAGAAATTGGGTGCTCTCCTGTCTTGAAAAGTTAGAAATGTTCGTGTGCAAGATGACGGTGGAATCAAAACTACTTCAAGAGTTTATGAAAAACTGAAAACAAAGAGCTGAAAAGGGGAGCTCAGTATGAACGAAGAGTACTCAGACTGGGAAAACAAGAAAAGTGGCCTTTTCTCTCACACAGACAACTGCTTGGCATCTTTTGCAGAAGTGGAAGAGACTTAAAAACAAATGAGAAGGACAAGAATTTATAAAGTGGTAGAACTACTTGTTTTTCATGTTAGATGGAGCTCTGTTGAAGTAATATTCCTGCAGTATTTGCATCAGGATAATTGCATCATACGATCTACCATCGTTCTTTCCAAAACAAATGAGTACAACTAGATATACAAGATACACAAGAGATAAGAAAGTTAGATAGTCTTGTCCAAGAAAATGTCCCGAGACTTTGGTTCTCAAAAATCTGAGCCAGGAATTCTAACGTTTGTAAAGAAGGTGGAAGAAACACATGGCAAATGTGCCTTGATTGGATGGGAGAGCAGGAGAAGTTAAGATCTTGGTTTCTTTGTGTGCCTCTTTCTCCACAGAGCTAAATTCAGTGAATTCTGTCCACCACGTGGTTTATTGCATATACAAACACAGTGTGCAGCAAATAAAGTCTTAATGACTGCACTCCCAGCAGACACAGTGGGTGCATTGTATGCTCTGGGTTCTGCTCTAGACAGACTGAATTTACAGTCCTCGTATCTTGGTAAATATAATCCCTTGCTAAATGTCAAAAGGTTAGCTGTAAAGACAGTCATCTTCACTGTGATGAAGCCAAAGTCTAGATCTTTGTTCTGATGTAAAGGCTTGCTTTGTCCATATAAAATAATTTTGAAAGTCATGCATCCATATGCTATTCCCCCCACCCCCAAAAAAACCCCAAAAAATATTTAGTAGAAAAATCAAAAAACAGGTCACATGCATCAGCCCTTCCACTGGAGAGAAAAACTAATGTGGATTAACTTATTTAAAAAGATGAACCATGTTAATCAGTTATGTTTTGTGTATTTCAATCAGAAAGATTTCTTTTTCCCAGCATTTGACTGATTCCTAGTTCTGAAAGTGTTTATGTGTCTATGAAGAGTCTTACCAAAGTCAGGTTTCTTATATAAATAATTACTGTAGACATGTAGGAAAGCTCATGCCTGTGTATATAATTTATGTACTTGATTAGTTCCTGTCTTTGAGTAACTACTTGCTGTATTTCTAAATAGTTTTCAAATATGAGATCCTAGTGTTTAACTGCAGCAGATAAGAAACATCTCCAATGTTTTCTTTCACACTTAAGTAAAACTAAGTTCGGAACAGCCCTGAGAGAGTGATGAATTAAAAGTGAGATGTTTAATTTAGACTGGGCTTCAATTCACGTTGTTCTTAGTCCATTATTTATAAGAGGTATTATGCTTTACTGTAAATGCTCAGTGTTTGAGGTCACCATTTCTTTCTGCTAAACCACATTGAACTTTAATTGAACAATTAAAGTAAAAAATCTTCCATGTACTGTTCCCATTCTTCATGTTTATCTAAACTTATCTTTATTCTTTGTTACTTTTTAAATTACTTTCCTGACCTTTTTGCTTTTGCAGTGGTCAAGCAAAAT
Organism: Empidonax traillii; assembly: GCF_003031625.1. Taxonomy (NCBI): domain Eukaryota; kingdom Metazoa; phylum Chordata; class Aves; order Passeriformes; family Tyrannidae; genus Empidonax; species Empidonax traillii. The sequence continues at coordinate 590,578 of NW_020955845.1, forward strand.
ACATAAATTTTACAAGTTCACACAGAAGGAGGTTGAAGAAAAACAGTTGAATAATATTTATAAGTGCAAAGACTACTTTCAAATTACAAAATGTTCAAGTAGTCGGCTTTGCATGAGGTACTAATTAATTAATCCACTCCTAATCTGTGCTTTTGTATTTTTATTTCTTACAGGATAAAGCATTAAGGCATAGTTTTACTTTTCAGTGTGTGGTGCACCAGGTACGTGAGTAATACATACAGAGTTAATAAAACATAAACACTAATGTGCTTTGCTTTACTGTTAAAACTACCTCAGGATTTACCAAATAATCCAACTCTTTTTTGAATCTCAAGGATACAATGTGTAAGCCCAGGTCAAGATGGGACATGCTTTTCTTTGGGAGCTACAATTACTGTTGATAGATGCCAGCTAGTTTTATTGACTGATTCTTTTGATCTTTTAGATCACATCACAGGCTTAATAATGTCTGACATGTCCACAAAGGCTGATGGTAGAGGAACTGGTCAGCTGGGATATTTTATTTTGCAAAGAAAATGCACATCAGGAACTTGGGAGAATGAGCTTGCTGCAAAAGTGAGACACTTTCCGCCTAAGCCAGGCAGGGGGAGCACCAAGTCTGGATATCCTCCTGCAGTGGAGCCACTCCTGGTTAAGGAGTGCCTTCAGAATACCCTGACCTCAGTGAATATTTTGTCTTCGACTTTGGAAAAAACACAGCTGATAGCATGGGATCAGCTGTTTGCTGTTTATGTTTTCAGGCTGTATCTGCGTAGTCTAAGTTGACTGCACTATAACTGTAATTTATTATGGTTAATTGGAGTGAAATTGCAGAAACTGGAGCCAGCAGAAACTGATGTAGAAAGGTCTTTGCTACTTAGAGAGTCACTAATGTTTCTGTGTTTTTATTGTGTTCTTATTTTCTGCCCTGATCCAGATTAAGGTACATCTGCCCCTACTGTTCTGTCACACCCGGTGGTCTTGCTGTGGAAAAAGGAGAGGATTTTTGCTTTCCCCCTTGAGGAATGCCTTAACCACGAGAAGGTTATGGAGCAGGTAAGCACCAGCGCTGCTCTTTTCCTCTGCAACATCTTTAAAAGGAAAGCGTTAATCCCGTTCTTTGGAAAGGAAATTGTGGGAATATACTTTATCAGGTGCACCCTGGACTCTGCACACGCTGCCACCCCTTGTTCTCCAGAGCTCCTGTGCTGACAGAGGACACAGAGGATTTGTAGTGGCATTGGGTGTTTGCTGCAGATCAGTTGTAGGAGTTTCCATCTTCCTGACTGTTTTGGACACTGAGTTCCCCCGCAGTGTTGTAGTAGTGAACACCTCACTGGAGTTTAGAGACTAAAAGATACAGACCAAAATTCTCAGATTCTTTAATGGAGTTGGATGCCAAGCGTTTCTGTGAAAATCTTTGGCAACACGTATTTTATGTGTTATGCTACTTTTGGAACAGCATCTTTGTATTAACAGCAGTGAGGAGAGTCACAGGATGTCCACATAGGACTGGATGGGGGCAAAGTAGGGACTGCCTTCAATTGCTGTTCAGTTTTTGCTGGCTTCTTGGCTTGATATTTTCATACCCTGTCACCATAAAGTGCTGCTGTAGCATGTTGGATTTGCCTGTTCCAGGCTAGATGAGGCTAAGTGGTGTTTATAATTGCCATGTAATTTACAGAGTTTAGCATGGTTTGGCTTTAAGCACACAGTGTTAAAAATAGATTTTTAATACAAGTCAAGCAAATCGTAATAAGCAAGTTGCTGGCAATAGCCCTTCTGGTGTAGAGAAGTCTTACATTCACTGATTGAGAGTGTACATTAAATTAATCACAAGCTCCCAGAAGTTAATATTAATTAACTGAAATCACTTTATATTGTATTTTGGAAATTCATTAATTAAGGAAGTTTGTGGTTATGTTCAGTCGCATCAATTGTCTTACGATCCATTATGTTTGAATCACTATCTCTCTTGTTCTTGGCACCTACTAATTTTTAAAGAAAGCAGTCATGCGTGCAGTTAAAACATTCTAAATTCTTAACAAGACTGAAAATACCCCTGTAGCAGCACTCCTTTTTGCCTCAAGACATTCTGGTTTTCTGTTTTTTCCTTTGGACTTTTTAATGAAATTTTCTCTGGATTTTTTTATTTTATTTTTGTTTGATAGATCATATATGAACTTGATGAGCAGACATGTTGCATTTTATCTTCTTAAGTAATCATGGTAGTGTCTTTACATAGATAGAAAGAAGCTGGCCTGAAGTTACCTTGGTGGGCATTTTGATGAAAAAATTTTTTCCCTCTTTAAACTGTAATTTGCGTTTAAAATCCTACATGAATAATGATATGATTTTGATATGTTATCACTCATGAAAGGCTGTTCTCTCACAAAAAAGAAAGAGAAAGAAAATAATAATAATAATAGGAAAAGAATTGTGTGTAGCCTCCTGGCTAGATAAGACATCCATTGTCACAGTAAACCAATACAACATTCTTGCTTGTCAGTCACTGCTTTTGAACCCCTATATGTCCACCAAACATGATCCTTTATTTTTTCGTAGCTCTTTTGAACAGAATAATGTCTTTTAGTGAAATTTCAAGTCATTGCCATTTTGAGTCAACTCATTCAGACAGAAGAAGAGCAGAAACAGTTCTGGTATGAATATTAGTATTGCATATTCCTGAAATGTGGGAGTGGGAATATTCCTTTGTATATGTAGATGTGAGTGATGTTTTTTCAAATTCTTTTTTTTTTTTTTTTCACAAAACCAGTTTTGACTGTTACATGTGTTTGCCTGTCAGCATTAGTTTGTGTAAATTAGCGTAAAGACATTGACAGCTGCAGAGAGATGCTCCCTTCTCTTTTTCTTATCTTAGTTTTGATCTTTAAAAAAAAAAAAAAATCCTGGAAGTTAAAATTCAAATCTTTTCATTAGGATGTCAGAAAGAACAAACAAACAAAAGAACAAGAGAACTCCTGCTTCTTTCTTTCATCCCAAACCTTGCCTAAAAACCTGAAGGTGCTACTAACAGTATTGCCAAGTTTCCCCACTACAAAGGGCTGCTCAGGATTTATAGTATTAGTTCCCTAGAAACCTAGACCGTGTCTGATTTTTTTTAATTTATTTTCTTTTAATGCTGGCTTCACTCACTTACTGAGGATCTTTTCTATTTATACAGTACATCTTAGATAAAGAAACTTGTGTTAGATACACCTCCCATTCTGTTAATACTGGATTCCTTTTTTTGAGTACTGCTAAAGCAGAACGTCAAAAGCAGTCAGTGTCTTGTTCTTCAAATGGGTTCTTGTTAGAAACTGCATCTAATCTAAATATCCATCCTCAACCCACACTTCCAGAGCTGTCCATAACAGGGCATAGATTTCCAGTTCCTCATTTTAAAAGGGAATGTCTCCTGTAAAATCCCTTGCATGTGATTCACCACACTATGACCTGTTTGTTTCCTGTGTCATATTCGGGGCTGGCTGGTGGGAGAAAGTAAACCTGAGCAAAGAGAGAAGATGTGTAGGTCTTGCAAAAGTAACTGTAACCTATTTTTATCTTTTTCCTACTGTCAGAAGGATGTAAACCTGTATGAACAGGGCCTGCACAGACTCTGACATCGATGTGCCACATACAATGGGGATATTGGAACTTCTAGCCCTTAGTCCAGAACTTATTCTACTGAATTTCACAGAACTGAGTGAATTGGCTGAATTCAAAGCTCCTGAAAGAAAATGTGTAGAGCATCTTTTTATGCATGAGGGCCGGAAACCTTTTTACGAACGGCTGCCTTTGCCTTTCAGGAGGCTGCAGTGTTGCACCTGGGGCATGTCTGGGAAATGTGGACCCTGCTGTTGACAGAGGTGGTGTCGTGGCTGCTCAGCAGCAAATCAAGGGAGAACAAGTCCTGGCATAAATAATAACAGCAGCTCTGATTCTGCAGGGGCTGAAGCCACTGAGTGGTGTTTTGTCCTTGGCATCAGATTTGGGCTTTGTCTCGTGGCACCAGACATACAGTCTGGTGAACAGAGACCCCCAGGTTGTGTTTTGCAGTGTGGACCTTCTGTGGCCCTGCTGCTGGTGGGGAGGAGAGCAGTTGCCCAGTTTTCTTGGACACTCTGATCAGCTTTTCAGTGTGCTTTCTGACACAGCTCCAGTGTACTGCCTTGTGGTGGTGTCTGCTTCTATCCAGAGACTTCTCTCGGGAAATAGCTGAGCTAATTTTAGAAGCAAAAACAGTCAAAAGAGGCCCATTTCAAATGCAGCCAGAGTACCTCCTGTCTAATCAGTTATGAAATCTGATTGATGCTAAAGCCTTTTCTTAGCAGAATGTTTATTAATCTTGAAGGGGGTGGGGAGAAAAACAACACAAGAGATCTTTTACAAGGCAGACATGAGTGAACAGAAGCTCTTTAAATATGAACTTGTGGGAACTGAGAGATTGATGCAATACATCACAGGGACAGAAAGGCCAGACGACAGCTTTCTGAGTACATGTTGGCATAAAATCAGATAGAGAGAAAAGAAACTATGCTACTTTTTGCCTGACATGACCTGAGGAAAATTACTGGCTGTTGTGGGGCTCTTGCATCGTTGTCTCGGGCATATCATGTTCTGTAGTGATTAAAATACAATTTCTGGTGACAGCAGGAACCCAAATGCCCTTCTGAATTGTGTGCAAAGTGCGACAGTTGTTGCTTCAGCCCAGGTCATGTTTCAGTATGCGCTTCAGCAACCGCTTTTTATTGCATTTGATTCCTTGTATCATTGTTCTGAATGAAAACAGAGGAAACACAAAATCTTATGGCAATATTCTGTTTATAAGAGGAAAGGTCACCTGTTGTCAGAGTCTGTGGATGTTGCATGGGTTTACACTGTTCCAGGAAGGCAGGGAAGACAAAATCGAAATCAAGCACATTTTTAAATCTTTCATCTAAGCTCTCTTTTACTTCTCCTTTTCAAGTTGTGCTGCAGAATGAACAGCTTCAGGAGAATACATTTTGCACCATGAGCAGAACTAGTGTTATTTCCATAGCAGGACTACTGTTGAAGGCTCTTTTCTTATACTGATGACAAGAGCCTGAGAGATGAAGAAAGTCCTAAATAGAGGGCATCTGTCATCCATTTTCTGGTGTTTGCTCCTGAATAAACCTTTGCCATGTTCCGTTTCACACAGGTAGGGCTTGTTTGCGTGGAGTTTTTTGTCCTATTTGAGTCTTACATAGCTATTACTAGACTTTAAAATGTTGCTGAGATGCAGGCATGAGAAAGAGACTTTAGGCTAAATAGTGTAGGCTTGAAACTAATGTATCTGAACCCAGCTTTAAACACATTTTGGGCTGTGCAAGTTAAAAGGTGCCACGTTATCTGGAACTGTACATACATTTCTCCTCTGACTGATAGGTGCAAAACAACTAACTCCCTCTTATTTTTGGGTAAGATGACGCTTCCCAGTCTTCCTTGCAATCAGCTTCAGAACAAGAGCAGTTTTTCTCTGTGCGAAGTATCTGCCACAAAGCTGGGGCTAATCTAGCACATCTTGCTACATCTGATTGTGCCTCAAATGTCTTTTTTTTTTTTTTTTTTTATCTCTTCAGTCTGGGCCCAAAATGAACACTGATGAGCTACTTCTTGCGTGATTTAAGTTCTTGGAGCACAGCTGATACGAGCTGTAAGAGTTGTGTAATGTACAATTTGTTACAGCTCTCTGCTGGAGTGGGATTTACCGAACTCTGGCTGCAAACTATAGTGGGAGCATATAAGGCTGTGCTGAAAGGCTTTGACAAATCCTACTGAGAGCATTTTTTGAGAAGTGCAGGACCCTCTTGAAGATACATGCAAAGATCCCATGTGAGGCACAGAGCAAGAGCCCGAAGGCAAAGAAACTGCTCCACTGTTCATGTGCTTAAAAATTGCTTTGGTGCTTAAGTCACTTCTGAGCCAAAAACAACCAGATATTAGACCTCAGCGAACTTGTGAATGTCAAAAGTATTTTGGGAAATTTTGGAATCCTTCATCATAACCACATATTTGGCCAAGATATGATGTGTGGCCCCGGTTCAAACAAACTGTAAATACTGCCATTTATCCAAATTATTATTCCCTTGCTATGTCTAAACTTCAAAGAAAAGCAGTTTCTTAATAGTTTGTATGATGCTATAAATAATATTTTTCTTTATTGCATACTGAGAAAAGAAAAGCATTTCATGAGTCATACTTATTGTGGGGTCTGCAGACAAAGCTCTCAAGGCTTTATGAGTTTCCACAATGTGCAAAAGGCTTAAGATTCAACGGTCTTGCTTCTTCCAGCAATAAATTAAAGACAGATTGTTAAAATACTTGGACATGAGTAGCTGAACCTACTTCAAGACACACCTTGGTGACTGAGCTGCTCTCAGATTGAAGCAGAGGAAAGGAACTATATGCAAAACCTCCTTACAAGGTCAGATGAAGGAAAATCTTTGCCCAGAAGTTCCTTGGGTTTGCTTGGTGTTATCAGTCAATGGGGTGGAAGTAATATGTTCACTGAATGCTGTAATGCATAACTGCCAGGATTGATTTGGGTTTTTTTTAATTACTTACTTGGAATGAAACCTGCTTAAGAGAAGGGACACTTAACCATGATTTTACTGCAAGTAACACAAATCCTGTTCTGTTACAACTCTAATCCTGTTAAAGTCCATGACAGCAGAGAGAAAAAATTGATCCTCCTTGTTATAACTTAAAACTTTGAGCCAAAATGCCAGATAAGCTGCGTCAATACCATTTTGATCGAATATCAAATCTCTTGTATGAGAATTGCTAAATGTGGAACTTCCTGTTAGACTGTATCTTTTGTAAAACCACAAAAGCAAAACCTGAGAAGACAGCGGTTTTCCAGGTATGCAGTTCCTTGCCTACAGTGCTACCTTCTGCAACTAAGTGCCTTTGAGTGACCCGAATGCTGTGGTTTTTTACTGTCCCATGTAAGTATCAGAAGATGTGAAGTTCAGTGGATGCATCTAGATGTTTAAGCAGGCCTTGCCTAGCTGGAAGGGTAGTGGCAGTATCCTTCCTTTTGTCTCAACAACAGCTGAAATAATAAACCACGCTCTGTGATTGGACACAGCGTTATCTTCAGTACCTGCCTGATAGGCGAGAGGAGCAATCAGAGCCACAGTAAGGGCAGAATCACCAAGAAGTGATTGAACAGGATTCTCTGAAGAAAATTCCTGTGTCTTCAGAGGTGTCATCCAGAAATAAGCATTTTGCAATGGCTCTGAGGAAGGCGTGTGATACACTGAACCACACTGAACGATCTTCTGGCTGACCAAATCTATTCCATAACATTGTCAAAGAGTCCAGTAAATACATCTGGGAATCATTTCCATTTGTATGCAAAAGCAAATATAACTGACCCTTTAATACACTTCTGCAGACAGTCATGTCTGTGAACTTTGCATCTGCAGAGATTACGCTCAGATTGCTTCAGATGCTGTGCCCAAACTTAGAAGGCCAAAATGAAACTCTTAAGTTTAACTTTTTTTTTCACCCTTTTGAGAATGAGATCCTCTTGAAAAGCTTTGGTTTCTTGATCTGTCCCCCAGATTTGGAGCTTGTCCCCACTGTGCTTCCAGTTTCTGCTTTTCCATTTGGAGACTAGAGAGAACAATGCTGAATTGCTGTAGAATATTTTTTAACTTCGTTTCCATGAGATTTTTAGAGGTGAAAGTACTGTAAAACTAGTAATTAGTTCTATATGATACACTCAGTAAGGAAATGGAAGATTTAAGATTTCTAAATGAGAGCACTGAGATGAGTGATTGTGCTGCCAATATTTGAGTAACAATTAAAACACACTAAGCACTGAGAATGGATTGCTGCAAGTGATGGTAACTGCAGTATTTCAGATGCTCAGTACCTGCAGGTCAACAGCTTTTGTGCTTTCTCCCTCTCTGCTTGCCTCTTTGCAGAATTTGCAATCTTTTTTTTAAGACTGTATGAAGACTCTTCCTGTTATGTTCTTTTTACTGTCTCTCAGTATGATTTTGATCTATGGTCTTGTTAAATGAACTGTAGGGAAATACTTGATTACTTGGGAAATCAGCTCTTAGGGTCGGTATTTTTTGTTTAACTGTATTGTTAAGTCCATGAAACAGCAAGATACTCAAGCACAGACCTCTTCAATGCATAGCATTTCTACAAATAGTAAGTGACTGCTTCTGTGGTATCTCACCTAACACACAAATGTCCATATTTATAGGGGTGTTTCAGTGTGTCAGGGGGTACCAAAAGCATTTCCATGCAAGGGATCGGGATTTTCCACCCTCAAGAAATCTGAAGCTTTTTATTGTTGTGGGGTAGAAGATACTGGCAGCAACTAAAACCAATGCTAGAACAGTAAACAAAGGTTGCTTTTGTGTATTTCTCCCAGGCATTCATCCAAACGAAGCCATTTCAACTTGAACGTGCAGGTGTCTGAATGCAGACACAGATGCTACTTAAGGACAAGATGAAGGAGTGAGTAAGTTAGTTTTCTGTATCTGGCCTTCCCTAAGAGATCCATTTGTCTCTTTGGAAACCACTGTAAAAATTCAGATTAATCTCAGTAGAAGATGAATATATAAATATTAGCATGCCATTAACAACCAGTGTGGTCCCTGTGGATCAGCTTCCAATATTTTCCCTAGCTGGTGTCCCAGTGTGTCCAATGCAAGCTTAGCTTCAATAAGAATGATTAGTAGAGAAAGCTGGGTCTCATCACTGTACTGCTGGTCTGTGAGTGCAGGACTCCTTTCTCTTTGGCTTCTTAGGAGACTAAATCTCCACAACTTTGAAAACTTCTGTGTTTTCAGTCTTGCTACCAAAATTGTTTCCAATAGGTCTCAGCTGAACGAACAATACCTTACAGCTCTAAAGGTAACCAGCTTAAACCAATCAAATTCCACTTGGAATTTTTTTAGGAGTTTCTCTTTGTCCTAACCCACTCCCTCTGAGAAGCTCTTTTAGGATCTCACTATTCTACCAGTCAGGTAGTTTTCTCCTATCTCCAAATTCAGTCTGTTACCAGGCCACAGATGTTCTTTTGGTCTTAACTTGCAGAAATCTGTGCAGGAAGTGCTCACTGTTTCTCTCAGTATTTCTTTTGTTTCTTGTTTGGCTTTTTATCGTAAACAAGGAAGACTTTCCCTCGAGGCTGATTTTGGCCTCTGTATTCATGTTCAACTGGTAACTTGTGTTTCTATGCTTTGCACTATGTTCTTTGTGCAGAAAACCTGAAAAACGTTAACTTTCTTTTTCCTTTTGTGAGCCATGAAGGGAAAATAAGATTTTTTTTTTTAATTTACCTGTTAAATTCATGTGAATGTTATTAAAATATAAAATACATACAGTGGTGGAATCTTGAATTTTCAAGTTTAAAACTGGTAGATGTTAAAAGGACCAATAATTTGTCAATATGATCTCCTAAACAAGCCTGAAGGATTAGGGATGATCTCTTTGCTAAAGTTATCTTCTACGTTGAAGGATATTTATCTATTAGCTTGTTTATTGGAGATTTTTGGTGGTTATTTTAAGACAGGGCTGCTGAAACTGTCAGCTCTGCTTTAGCACTTTGGAATTTATGACTTCAGAAATGAATGCTGTGGGTTCTCTTAAAGATTAATAACTAAAACCTGTAATTATTTCTGGGGGACAAAACAGGGACTGTTTCCTTTTCACTGAAACTAACCTAAGTGTCATGGGTTTGTACAATATGCAATTTTTTTATTTGTCTTGGTCACATGACGTACCAGCTGATGATAAAGAAAGGCAGAAAAAAAACCCTCCTCTATAGTTTTCAGGTTTCATATTATTTACATGAAACTAGGGTGAAAGTTAATCCTGCAGCACGGCAGAGAGGGTTGTATTACAAAATCTTTTCTCAGACAGAACATGGTTTCTGACCTAACTGTGTATGATGAGGTCAAATAGACCTTTCAGTTGGTTGAGATATTTTTTTTTACTTGCTTGGAGGAGAGCAGAGGGAGGAGGAGATGCAGAGGAGAACTAAGACAAGGATTTGTCAGTGTATTTAGAGAAATCAGTCATAGAAATCACGTGTGTATCAAGCACATCCGGCCTTGGTCTTTTAGTTTGAAGATGAGGATAAAATATTGAGTTACTGGAGACAGAAAACAGCAAAGGCAAAGGAAGCCAAACCCACTGTCAGCAAGTATGTTTCCAAATACAGAATAGTTAATTATCTTTCCTTGTTAAGCATGTTTTCTAGAATTTAAAAATAGCCAGGAGCACTCTTTAATCAACACTACAAATTATGATCTGGCAGTGACCTGCTTCGAGCATCCTGCAGGTCTGTGCTGTCCGGGTGGTCACGGTGGGGACAGATTTATGAGTTTTCCTGAATGCCTCCTGGACAGCTGGGAGGGAGGCCACTGTTCTGTTTTTGGCATGTAAAGGAATGCCAGTTGTGGCAGAGTTGCCTAAAAAGACCTCAGAGAAAAAGACTTCAGGCCAGTTTAGGGTATCAGATAAGACAAAAAGAGCAGGTCCTTTAAGGAGTCCACAGGCCCAGAGGAATACACAGCAAATGTGCCCTCAGACAGTGGTTCTGTGATTTTATAATAAGGTCCATCCCAGGTTTGTCCACCCCCAGTTCTGCCCCCACACACACCCCTTTGGGAATCGGGGATGGGGGCATTTGGGACCCCTTCTTCCTCATCTTCTTCTTCAAAGCACGTGCAGTCCTTGGAGCTTCTCCAAAATTCTGCGCTAGAAGGTTGCTTTGTTTGCATAATATCTACTGGTTCAGGCCTAGAGTGAGATGTTCTTAAACAGGAGTGTTTTTCTACAATTCTACCGTGAAAAGAAGACTAAACATGCTAACAGAATTTAGAGGGATTGATAAAGGGTAAGAAATGTAATACAGCAACATTAAAATCTACGTTTACTACACAACTACTTCTAAAATCTATAGAAGTTAAAAAATCCCCAAAAAAGCTCTGAGGCAGTTGTCCTGCTGTGGATAAAACGGCCTAGTGATTCACAAGAATTTCAAAGAGTTGCTGGTGGATCCAAAAGAATTCTGCCTATCCATTTAAATTACTTATGTGATGATTTTTCAGTGCTCCTCCTGTTTATACTATCCTTAAACTTTTTTATAAAATTAAGTGAACTGTTGTTCCTCCAGCTGTTTAAAAAGAAATAAACAATTTCTTGCTGCAGGCTTATTTATGTAATTGGGCCAAATCTTAACTGAATGTATATCTGTATCATTCTACTAATTTCAGTGAGAAAGAACTCACTAGAATTGGTAACTGAATGGAAATTCTGCTGATTAAAAGCAGCTGATGAACCAAGAACAATAGAAATGTCATTTTATGTGTTTATAATGTCCTCTAAAATGGAATAAAAAAATTAATGAGAAAATGTCTGGAGGAAGGAAAATATTGCATTATCTCTCCATATTGTATTGTCATCTTCAGAAATTACTCTGAAGGAAGAATGACTCATTTTGGAAAACAGAGAAGGTAATGAAATATCCATGAAAGGTCTGAAAACTGAATGGTTGCAGTGTCTACTATAAATAGATTTTCATAAGGGATTTCAGTAAAATATCCAGGCGCTGACTTGGACAAGTCATTAAATGTTGGGTGGTAGGGTTGCCTGAGTTTCATCCAGTGGAATTAATTAAGAATTCTCAAGTCACAACAAGTATTACAATGTGGTCCTTATTTTGGCTACCAGTGCTCCTCCTGCATCTCTTCTTTCTCGTGTTATCTTGTTTGTTACTTCCTCTCGTGCGTTGCAGAGTAATAGTAAATGTCTGCACCTATTGTACCTTGATGCTTGATTAAAGCAAATGAAAATGGAGGGGGAAGAAATCTGTGCAGTCAGAAGAAAGCTTTTATAGTCAGGTAAAATATTATCAAGAAGAGAAAAAGCCATCCCTGTGAAGTGACTCTATTTCTAAAAAGAGGAACAGCATATTTATTAGACTCTGGGCTGGTTCTTCTCAAAGACGAGCTGGTCATGGAGCTCATCAGTCATTCCTACCAACATCACAGCAACAGGAGTTGTGGAAAGAAATGCTCAATTACAAGTGTTCTGATCTTTCCCCATGACTCTGTGCCAGTAACCCTGATAGGAGGTTTTTCTCCAGCCCTGGTCTTTCTAACTCTGACATGCAGTGAGAGGGACACTTGTAAGCACTGATGAGGAGAACAGTAGCGTCCCACTCACATGAGGATTAGTTACTGCACAAAGAGCTTTATGGGACTGTAAAGTTCGATTCCTTTTTGCTCCCTCAGCTTTACAAGTTCTGATATTTCTTGTCCTGTATTCTTCCATACTATTTATAACCTACAGCTACGCAGATCGCCCTTACTGTAGCTCCCCTGCTAGTTTAGAAGAATGTTATTGTCGCCTTTCTGTCTAAAATTACTCTAGTGTGCTTTATCTTCTCGGTTTCCTCTTATTATTCTCCCTCAGGTCATTGTTCTTGATGTTATTTCTAAAATTAATGTATTGATTTCCTGTCTCTCTCCTTGTCTTTTTATTATTAAGATGATAAATGTTTAACGATAGTCTGTCATTTATTACATATACCGTATCTCTCTTAGAAGAAAATTGCCACCCTGAATTTAAGAGCTGAATCACAAGTGTTATGGCCAGAAGGGCCATCAAACACCTCAGTGTTCTTTGTTTCAGTGCTTCATTTTCAGGTTGCTGATAAAAAAGGACTACTTGTGTTCCAGGAACTGTGGTTTGCATTTACATCTCTGAAACTAACTGCCACTAAATGCCTGTCAAAACAACTTCTAAAGAGAAGCTGCTGTAACAAAGATATTAATCTTAATCTTACATTAGCTCATATATCTGATATGTGCAAAGCCTGAAAGTTTCAGGTCCATAACTATGCTGCTTCTTTACCATTCAATCTTCAGAGTGAAATGATTCCAAGTCCAAAGTCAACTGCAGCTCATATGAAACCAAAGTGGTGTTTTCCTATCTGGAACCCCAAGCCAGACTAGGTTTCTTCGATCTGGTAAAGTGTTATGTGTTTGGATTTAAAAGGTTATATTTTGCACTTTCACCCACTTTTACAGCCAAGTCTTTGTAGGTTTGAGCTCACATACCTGCTGGGGGAGCCTCCTGTCTCAAGGGGCAGTGCCCTCAGTGCACTGTGTAAATCTGGTCTTGGATTCAAACTTAGTCTCTCTTGTCTGTCCTTCTGCCAGTGTGCTGCAGTCAGAATTCTCTGGGAAAAGGCAGCTAAGGCTTGTCCTGCGGAATTATATGGTCCTTGGGTGCAAAGGAGGGGAAAGGGGGACATGAGCACCTGAAAATCCATATGAATCTAGAGACACAGAGAGAAATGGAGCTATGAAAAAGAAAACTGGGTGAAGGGTATGGATCCACAAGAGCAGGGAAGGGTGGACACTGCTCCTTGTGTGTTTGCTCAGAAACATCAGGAGGTTGGGATCCCACATCTCCTGCTGGAGGCGGAGGCTGGAACGCCCACACCCTGTGGCTGAAGGGCAGTGTGGGCAGTGCTGATCTTTAGCTATGGCACCGCTTAAGGATGTCATCTAAACAGTCAAAGCAAAAGCTAATCCAGCCCACGTGTTGGAACATGGCTGGAGACCGTTGACTTGAGTGGAATTTCACTCCAGCACAGGCTTACTCCAACCAAGGTACTATATTCGGAAAGATAAACATAAATGTATGCTTATATCCTGAATGCAAGTTATTCAAGTTAGATAAGACAAGAGAAAGTAAATATGAGTAATGCTATAGACCAGGGTGCCAGCTGACCTTGTGTTTTGTCAGCTCACTTCTCAGTATTTGCTCTGCTGAAAGGAATGCTTGAGTGTTTCTTTGTAATGTTTGTGAAGGGATTGATGTACTCATCTTTGTGCTTTTCTGTCTCAGCACTGCAAACAAGATATTGAGTGATTAATGTACTCTGGTAACTCCATGGGCACGCTGAGCGACACGCCAGCTGCTCCTGCCGAAGCCCAGGGGTGAGTACAGCAAGAGGAAGATGCATAATGTGTACAGTATGTAAAAGGATCTGTGGGGAGTTGAGGAAGTTTACTCAGCCATAAAGAGAACAGGTTTGTGTGTGTGACTCCGTAGAAAATCCAACATCCTGTTTATCAAAGGAAGTCTCTTGTTTTTTCATAGAACGAGTCGTCCTTGCATTTGCATCTTTTGGACAAGAGGAATTAGGAGAAAAAGTAAAAATAACTGCAGTATCAAACCTTCTTCCTGAGCCAGCCACCCCCATGGAGGGTGGTTGAAAGACTCTGCTCAGGCAGAGAAGTGTAATTGTGTGGTCAGCTCCCGGGTGGGAGCCCTGCTTTATCTCCGAACAATAGAATAATTTCCATCTGCTTGGTTGAAGCAGAAACCCTCTCTGTTTCTGACAATACTTGGCATAGCGTTGACTCTAAAACTACAATTTTCCATTGTTTTTTTGACCCTCGGATAACTTTTTTTTATGGATAAAAGCTTACTACCTGCGTGTTTTGTGTTCGGTGTCACTGGCATTGTGCCACACTGGCTTTTCTGCTGTGTTGTCATTAGGAGGAGGAAACTGCGAGACAGCGGCTGTATGTAGACAACTTCACTCATTTCTAGTAAGGTCTTGCTGAGTGGCACCAGAGGGTGATGCCTGGCCACCAGAGATGCAATCTGCAGGGTTACCTCTACATGTTAGTGCTTTCCAAATCCATATTAGAGATGGAAACCTCTGTCCCTTTTAGGCCAGTGAAAGTCATCTCAGGTTCCGAAGAGTCGAAGAGCGTTTTTTCCATCTTGTGCATAATGACAAACAATAAATATTCCATTAGGCCCTATCAGGGCTGTAGCAACAGCAACGCAGAGGCTGTGATGCACACGCACAGCTTTGCACATGGTTTTATTCATGATGCTCAAGATGGAATTTTTGGGAGGAAGGGCTGATGGGGAGAGCAGGTTCCAGCTGGGGGTCAGCAACGGTGGGAGGGAAGGAAGACCTGAAGCTGCCTCATCAGGCTTCTCAAAGAAGAAAAAGCATGTGACTTTGCAGAAAGAGAATATACAGGTTTATACAAGATCAGCCACAGAGTACTTTAAAAAAAAAAAAAAAGTAAAAAATTAAAGAAAACCAAAAACCTCATGATTTTGTTAGTTTTAGGCATGTGCTGCTGTCCCCTATGGTAAGCCTGATAGCTTTCTTTGCCAAAGAATGGCAATAATAAAGTATCTTTAGAAACAAAATGAACACTTTTATATATGCTGCAAAGCTGTTGGAGCAAAAGGCAACCCCTGACTGAACTTTGAAATGTCTGCTTCCAGAAATACAAGCCAATGCCTTTATATAGCAGCATACTGACAAGGATAATTTATGTATTCCACAGTATAGAAAATCCTGGAGGCAGTGTTATTTTTAGCTGTGTAACCTTTAAGTATATTCATCTATATACGAGTAAATTGGATTTTAACAGGTGAATGACTTAATATAGCAAGGCAGATGAATTACAGATGTGGACAATGTCTGCCCAAATCGCTATTTTTTCCTGGCTCTAAATTATTCATCTGGGATGGCCAGAAGCTAGCTATGGGGATTATTGATAAAACTGAGTTAAGAATAGATTAGAACATTTCTCTTGTGCAGTATAAGGTTTCTTTGTTGACTGCGTTATTTTCCATCTTCCATTAAGCGCTAGAAGCCAGACTTTTTTAACCCAATTTTAAGCTATTCATGTTCTATATAAGTAATATTATTATAAATGCTTGAGTTCCTTGTTTGCAGGGCAAGGGGTGCTCTTTTAAAAGACATAATATTGCTGTAAACAAGAAGGCAAATATTTCAGCATTTTGCTTAGGTATGGATTTTCTGGAGAAGTAAAACTCTCTTTCTGAGAACTTGCCAGCTGTCAGAGCTGGGTGGCTGAAACGTGCAATACCCTTTAATTTTAGTTGGTGGTGCCAGTGCAGTTGATATTCTCCTGTGAGCATTAAAGTTTTAACCCAGCCGTGGTTTTGTATATTTTTTGTTCTTCTCTGTCCCTTTTTTCACCATTTCCCTTTATTTTTAATACAACTCGATTACTGAGAAGGTTAAAGAAATCTTTGACCTGTACCAAAAAATGAAGAGACAGAGTTATATAAGGGGAATTAATTTGAAATGTGATAGTGGAAAAAAGCATCATTCCCTCCAAAGCGTAAAGTAAATGAGGTTTTATTCCACAATATGTGCAAGAAAGTTCTAATAACCATGAAAAATAAATGAAGACTGTACAGTGGTGTAATAAATGTGAAGTGATTCTGTCCTAAGAAGATCATAAGGGTTATTTTTTTGCTACACTAACATAGTGCTTCATTGCATCTGACATTAATTTGGGTTCCCAGCTGTCATACAGAGGTTATAACTGAAATCAAGAAAAAAAAATCATTAATGAAGAAAAAAAAAAAAGGTACAGAAGTGAGTCCAAAATCCTGATGTTTCTTTTGGAATGGAATTGGATTATTTTAGTCCTTGGTTCTTGAATAGCTGTAAAGGAGTGGTAAAACCAGTAACAGAAAAATTCTGGTGCTCTGTATCAGAAATGTGGAGAAAGGACAGCAGGCAATTCCTGTATAAACTTCAGAGGTTAAAGATTCAGCTCTAAACTCTGACCTTGCCTTTTTGTGTCATCAGCATGTATTTCCTTAGTCTTTTTTCCCCAGTAATGAGAATAATGCTTTCTCTTACATACTGTCTTAATTACTTTACTTAGTTCCATGAATGTTTTTTTTCAGTTCCAAGGTGAACATCTTCTTGTGTGTGCTACGTTTCCATGTGACTTTGAACTGTAAGGTAACTGTAAAACAAACTACAGTTCATCAACCTTGCTGGTAGTACAAGAGAAAGCATTGTCCCAAACATCTTTCCCGGCTGCCTTCCTGCTTCTGATCTTTGTCCAGCTCTAGGTTTCTGAGCTGTTGGATATGGTGAGTAACTTGATAACTCAAGTCAGAGTTTGCCTTTAGATGAATGGAAGTTGAGGTACAGGTTACACATACAAACTTACTGTTTTTAAAATGTCCAGCTGCCTTATTTTTGTCACTCCTGGGTTTGACTTCGTGTGTAACTGGGACAACTGGAAATACTGTACTGGTGTGAACTGTGGTGGTGCCTCTCAATGAAATGTCATTGCCATTGCAGTCGTTATTTAAATGGCCTTCTGGAAAAGGAGATTTGGGTATAAAACAGCAAATGGGGAAATAGAATTTGAATGACATGATCTAACAGGCACAGAGTTTATAAAGGGGGTACAATAAATTACCTGAGTTAACATATACAATCACAGAAAGAGAAGAAAGTTGGAAGTAGAAGATAGCTCCAGTGCAGTTTAAAGCTGATACTGTCTCTCAGATGATTTTTTTTTCCTATTTGTTAATGTGCTAACTTATGATACAGAATCATGCCATTGGGCATTTGAGGCTTTTAAGGTTACTGTTGTTATTCCACTAAGTCTCACTATTTTTTATATTCCCTTGCTGTTCTCCATGTTCCAGCCAGGGTATATCTTGATGGCCAGGATGACATTTATCAGGTGTTCAGTGTTCTTTACTATGGCAGTCTTACCAGTGCAATAATTTGTTTTGCTGCTCTTTCTTCTTCCCTGCCCTACCTCTTCCTTCCTCTGCCCTTTCCTCTGCTCACACTTGGCTGTGCAGTCTTGCCCCATCCTTGAACTAGTTGTGAGCCATAACTGAGCTAATTTATGTTTCTAACAAAATGAGCTAAAACAGAAGGGCCTAACAAGTGCCAGAGCCCAGCTGAACAAGCTGGCTGAGAGCAGGGGGAGGGAGGGCTGGAAAATGATGGTCTGTGCAGAGGAGTTCTTCAGTTATGTCACAAGAAACAAACCTTAGCCCCACTGTGGCTGTTTCTTTTTGCTTGCAACAGCCTATAGAGGAATTGTTGAGGGATACATTCCGTGCAGGTAGCTCAGGGGGCAGCTGGGGGGCAGGAGCCTGGGGAAAGAAGCCACGAACTGCTGACCCTTTTCATGACAAAGGGCGTGGGGACCCGTGGCACAGCCAGGTGAGGGACACTCAGAGACACAGCAGGATCTGATGGCCCCAGACTCCACTGCACTTAGACTGTGAGGGTATGAAAGCCCAGGAGTTCCTTTTTTCGGGGTCCTTCCTCAGAGGTACCACCTCAAGTTGTTAATTTCTTATTTAGTTGTTGCACCGAGATTAAATTGTTTTAAGGATTGTGACGCCTGAGACTCTGCTCTGGGAAACCCTGGGCCAAGCTGGGGAGGCAACCTGGTCTGACTGTGAGCGGAGGGGGGAAGGTGTAGCTTTGGAGGGGCTTTGGCCCCAGCTCAGGTGGTCCAGCTGTGACTGCCAAAGTGGACAAGTTGGACAAGGATGCATCCTTAACAGGAACTATAGGCCAATATAGAAACACTGGCCAGAACGCATCAGTTTGATGAAAACATGTGGTTTAAAGAGTACATGTCAGAGGGAGTGCAGCCAGAACCAGGACAAGCCCTATGGGGCACAGTGGAAAGCATTTCCCCTGTTAACCTTGGCACTGTTGTTCCTTGGCACTGTTGTTTCCTTTCTGCCTGTATGAAAAGTTTTCTCTTCCTGGACTTTGCATTGTGTTTCCCTGAAAGGTTTCAGTCTCCCTCATGGAAATTATGCAAATGTCCGTGTGCGCACGTAAAAAATCTGACAATGGCACAAAAAGTACAGGACTAAAATAGGTTTTGCTAATAAAAAAAAAAAAAAAGAACCTATGTAGCAATGAGAGACCTAATTTCCCTTTTACATTTTTAAGTTATTGGGAGATAATTCTGTTCATGAGTCTGCAAAAGTCTCATTCAGAAAATGAACTATAAATTTTAAGAAATGGATGCACAAATGCAGTGACAATGATGAAGCAAAAAACCCTGGGATCTAGAAGCAAATTAATTTGCTGCCCCAGATCTTTAACAGCTGAAGGAGTTCAGTTTGTGTTTCAAAACAAGCTGACCTTCTAGCAGGGGCCAGGCATGAAGCTTTTTGCCAAAGGTGAATGGTTTGGAAAACTGAGCGTGTGTGAAAAGGGAAACAGTGGAAACTATTCAGTTTGGAGTGCACTTGGGCTCTGGACAGCAGCTATGTAAAAATGTCAGCCTCTGACTAAGTAGGTCTGTTTTCTACGTGTATAATCAGGCTCAGCTTGTTCCCTGTTTCATGTCCTGCATGCAGGTTGTACTATCCCTGCAGTGGATATATGGGTGTTGGTGTTTTAGTTGCTTGGTGCTTCGCAGCCAACAGCAGATGAAGCAGATGCTGTCCCAGCCTCGGCCATAAGTGGAAGTCTTGCTTTGCAGACCCTTCTCTGCAGTTCTCTTCTTGTTTCACCCTTGCAGGTGCTGGCAGTGCCACAGTCCCAGCAGAGTCCATTTTGGAAATGTTTTCAGAAAGCTGGGGCTCTGCAGGACAGAGCTGCCAAGCATGCTAGAGGCCACCCTGCCCCGTGAAGTGTAGGTGTACCTTTGCCAAAGAGCCTGATGGGCAAGGATCGGGTCTCTCTTCTGCTCATGTCACTCCAAAACTCCGGAAAGGAAGCACCGAGACCTCAGGTCTAGCAAAGCACGAGTAATGCCACTGAAATCAATGTAACTTCTCCTAGCGATTTGCTGGTGGCTTGAGGTCCTAAATTGTGGTGGGAGCCACCCAAAAACATCTATTCTGCTGTAAATAGGAGTATTACACATTGCTATGTTTATACTTCTGTTTTCCATCAGATTTTAGGCTCTTCTAATAACTCCTGGAGTTTAAGAGATGGGTACAAATGACCTGTAATCGAGTGTCGTTTGTCTGACAGGGGAAGTTAATAACGTTAGTCTTTGAGGGAACTATAGCAAGAAACATAAATAGGAGCAGAACACTGTGTTCCTTCTTCAGTGTCTCGCACTGGTCCTAATACGTGAGCAACCTACCAACACAGCGTTATCAGATCAAAATGGCCAGCCAATAATAAATCAGCCCTGGCATTAGCAAGGCTCTCACTGTACAACAATGTGACCTCCAGTCTGGAAGAGACTTCATATTTTGTCAGAGATGTTTGCATTTGGTAAAAAGCGAGTTGCACCAGGACTTGGTAGATGTGCGACACGAGTCGGAAAAGCAAAGGGTTACACGGGGAAGGTGTAAATTCATACAGAGCATGTGTTGATGAGTTATCCTCCAGCTACCCGGAACAGCTGCAGGGGCCACTAACTGTTTCCAAAACACAGCAGAATTGGGCAGACAGCAGATGCTCGGTGGCATATGGGTTACAGCTCAGATCTGGACATTACTGACTGTAAATGGCTCACTCACTGCTGGGGGCAAAAGTAAACCTCTCCATGCAAATGTGTAATACTTGAAAACTGAATGTAGGTAGATAATGAAACCTGCTTGCAAAGTTACTGGCATTTCCATGTACAGAAAAAATTGTCTTTTTATCTTAAAAACTATTTGAGAATAATAGTGCAGAAACCCCAGCATAATATATGAGACTATAATTTGCCTCCTTTGAAATGTGGATGTGGAAGAGCAAAGTTCAGTGTTCTTTTATTTATAGACATCTTGGTGGTAGTGGGTGTTTTTTTTCGTAGCTGTGTTCCTACATGCTATCAGCCTCCATCAATGGATTTCAGATAGATCCCAAACCAGAAGCTTTAGGATTTTTCCATTCCCTCCCCTGCATTTTCCAAGCTTTTGTAATCCCAGTCACAGACTGTTCCAAAAACCATGATGGACAAAGCATTAGCAAGAGTCTCAAGAGGTACTGTTTCTGTTGAAAAAATAATAAGTATTTGGTTCAAAATGATTGGTTGGATTTAAACTGTTTTGAAGTCAATTGTAGTGAGAATCTACTGACCCTACTGCAGGATGAATTATTCCTAGAGATCCAGCACAGACATTCAGAGCTACTTAGCTAGAAGTAGCAGGGTATCTCAAACCCAAAATACCACACTAAAGGCTTCTATTTACTATTTGTGTACTAAGCACAAGGAGAAGGGCATGGAGCATGGCAGGAGAGAGAGAAGGTAACTTCTATTTTATGCCACGAAATTGCATCTGGCAACACAGTGTATCTATTTGTGAACACTGTAAATGAGCCTGAACCGTATGGGAAAGTGAGTAAGAAGGGATCTGTGCTATTGGATGTACAGCTGATGGCAGAGGATGTCCCCTGTACTTTCTGCACTGTACAAAGGAGGAAGGAAGGGCAGGTTGCACAAAGGCTGTACCAAGCCTTCAGGATTTCCTCCCTGAGAATTTCTGGTGAATGTCAGAGAGCATTGTGTGTTACACAGATAGGTATTGCATCAGGGCATAAATTATGCATGCACATCTGTGTCAGAAGAACGTAATCACGGATGCAAAACTGGGCATGCAAAAAGAAATGCTTGAACTATGGTTGCTTGTAAAACTTTGCTTAGTCTTCCCTGAGTACGTACATCAAGACACGATCTTTAAATCTAGAATTTAAGTACTGTTTTGATTTCCAAGTACACTGGAAATGCGCACTGCTGTCCAAGTTTGGGCACAGCTGTGGCCAGCTCGTACCCCCATCTCTGTGCAGATCATTCACAGGTAGGTGACATATGAAATCCACATGGAACTGGTATTTTTTGGTGCCCTTGTGCATTCTCTAGTTTCTGTACAGCTTTGCTGTTGCACAGAACGTCTATAAACATAACCCACGGTCACCTTTTGTACTTTCTCATTTTCTTCCCAGACAAGAATGGTCTGGTCTGGACTTTGCAGTACTCTGGGATGTATGAGCAGTCCATCTGCAGTGATGCAGGGAAGGAGTCGCAACCTCAGCCAGCGATCCGAGCTTGCTGGCAGGAGGAGGTGTGGGGCTCTGCCCTATATTTGAAGGTAAAAGTGCAAAACTTCACACAGACCAAAGGGACTCAAGCATTCACTTGACAGATGCAGAAATCTGCAGTTGCAGAACAGCGTCAGAGCCAGAGCACCCAAAACAAAACCTGCGTTTCCCTAGAGCAGGATCTGGCTGGTGATGGAAATGTCTTTCCACCTTCCTATGCTTGCAGCACTGCTCTCTGTCTCGTCTCTGTGTCTTGCAGGCACAAGCTCTTTTAGCTGCTAGCAGACTTTTTTCTGGCTTAGAAATTTACCTGTGAGGCAGTTCCTCTGCAGAGCCCAGCAACAGCAGCAAAGAGCAAAAGCATTGGAGACTGTCGCATCATAGCTCTTCGCTGAACTCTCTCAGAGGTCTGTATGAGACACTGGCAGTTTCTCTGAAAGAATAATCAAAACTCCTCAAAGTGTTTAAGGAAAATATGGCAAGAATTTAAGTCTTGTGTTAGAAAAATTGTTTGTATCATTCCTGAGAGAATTTATTTATAAATAATGTTGTAGTACATTAACTTCTTGTGCACCCAGTCCTACCCGATCCGCTTTTTGGCTCTTGAAATGTTTAGATGGAAAATACAAATTTATCTAATTATGCTTACTTATTGTCTGCCTCTTGCATTTACAAAGATGCAACCAGGTTTAGAGCTAAACTACAGCACTTGTTTAAAAATGTGCTGTTTCAGGGACTCTTACGTAAAATGTTTGAGTTCTGCATTCTGCTTGAACTTTGTTTTTTCTTTATCTAAATTTTTCATTGCTGTGTCATCAGCATGGAGGAAAGATATGTGAACTAAAAGAGATGTAAACCCAACATGTTTAGTTCAGTGACACCCATGTGCTCAGATCCTAAATCCACATAGATGGAGGTGTAAGAACTGGACAGTACACTTCAGGAAAGAACTGCCTTTACCCTGGGATTGACTCAGCATTTTTAATATTTCCCTGTCCAACTCCACAGGTTGTCTCTGGAAGCCAGAATAATGTACTGCTAAATGTGATCAACGTTATTTTTATTTTGTGGTAACAAAAAAAAAAAAAACAAACAACCCAAACCATCACCCCAAAACCCCTGAAAATCTTCAGGTCCTGGTAACATTTAGAATTACGCACATAACAAAGCCCTCACTGGTGGGACCTTGTGCTGATTGCACTGAATTAAGTACAAGGTGTTGCACCAAGGGACGCACAGGCACTGCCACACTCCCTAGAGAGGTGACAAATGCAGCAGCCTGTTTCTTTCTGTGCTAATTGTGCAATCTCTTCTTTGTCATCATCGAGGCAATTCTTGCCTGATCTTGCAGCAGTCCGTGCTGGTCCCCTTGCCTTTTGTGTGTGCTCTTCTGCAACCCCAGGCTGCCCTGGGATCTGCTGTCCCTGCTGCTGATGGCAAGAGCTGGGTCACAGCTGTCCCCAGGGGCAGTGGCAGAGGCCAGGGACTCTTTCACCCCTCGTACTTACGTGCTCATAGGTGTTAAACAAACAATGATGCAGTGCCCGTTTCTGGATCTGTACACAGCCCCACGCTCATATCTTGCCTCTGCTGTCTGTCTGTAGGTTTTTCCATGATGTGCCTTTATCTTGGCAGTTTCTCTTGACAGATTCTTGCTGTCTGAAACACAAGGTTCATACATCAAAAGGGCATCCCACCCCCATCTGAGGGGTTATGTCCATAAATGGTATTTAGATTTATAAACCGAGTAAAGCAGTTGTTATTTTAAGGAGATGCTGCTGAAAGTCTGGCTCTGGCCCTCTGCAACTAGGTCTAAATAATAATTTTTACATGTTCCACAGTGGTGAATCTGTCACCTGCCAGCAGATCCTCTGCTCTGCAGCAACAGGGGCTCCAGGCAAAGGCAATGGCATTGCACCCCTTTATCTTAGTCCTAATCACTCAATAAGAATTTAAAAGCTAAGACCTCTTAAGTAATACAAAAATGGGAATTTGGGCTGGGGAGGAAAGTGGGGGTTATTAGCCTTGTATGTGGTAGCCTTTTGTGCTTTTGCAAGTCACATTTCAGTCTTTGCTCTGCAACCACTAATGCTATAAATATGTTTTTAAAAGAAAATTGAATTAATCATATTAAACAACAGTTCCCATAACTGAGGGCTCTCATAAAGCAGAAAAGATCCCTTAAGTTGGAAACGCTGCCCAAGCGCAACGTGCTTTCAATTTACCTCTGGTTCTAAGTCTTAAACTTTCACTTTCCATTTTGCTTGCCCAAACCTTGACAAATAATCTCACTTACAGCATATTGCTAAATGCTCAATTAATTAACATGCCTTGATTGTTTTCTGCCGCTGCCTCACCGCCCTACTTTTACTGCTCTGCTCAGGAAGCTGTGTCATGGGGATGTGTAAGTGCCACCGCGCTGACACCCGCAGCTGTGCACGATGACATCTCTAAATGAATCAAAAGGGAAAGGCAAATTTCAGTGTGCATATCCTGGGCTGCAGCAGTGACTGATATGGAAAATATTAAGAAGTGGCAGAATGAGTAGCGTGTGGGGGAGTGCTGGGTGTGTGTGGGGCTTCACGAAAAAAAAACCTTGAGCCGTCTGACAGTTGTTTGAGTAAGTCTTAAATCGACAGAGCGAGAACAAAGGCTGCACCTAAGCTTTCTGGGCTGGCCTAAGTGAACAGCAAATCAAACAAGCAGGGAGCATCAGGTTTCTATTTTTAAACTGAAAGTTCCTCTTGGTTTTGTGCAGAACGGTGTGTGACCAGTGAAGGTCGCACCTTTCTATAACGTGTGTGATGATGGGGAATCGATAGGAGTCTGTGCTTCTGTTGGCTGGAAGTGTGGGAATGTGCACCACAGTGTAAATATCACCTTCGTGCCCACTGGGACATGCAGGTGAAGCGTTATCAGCTGCAGGGTTGTTAATAATCCTGGTGTGATTCGCAGCACGAGAGGTTATCCAGGCCCACTCTGTGGGTCAGGCTCCGGGTACAGTGCAAACAGCTTCTCTGGGAACTATGCACGTAGGTTCAAGTATTTGACAGCTCTGAGTCACTTCTTAACCTTTCTCTCAACCACTTCAGTAGTTGAAAGTGATGAACAGTTTTGCCACCGAGCCCTGCCTCGCCACGCGCTCTCCCCCCAAACCAACAGCTGCTCCTTGCGACTGTGAGGTGGAAGGAGATGCAGGGAGCTGGCTGCTTACTGTCCCAGAAATGCCAGAGCTGGCATCCTGCTGGGGGTGAGGACGTGTGGGTGAGAGGGTAGGATTGCAACACCCTAAATATAGATGGGAAGTCCCCAGTTACGCTGCTGTGGGACTACATTCCAGTCTCTGACAATAGCACATGATTTCCAGACTGCATTTTTGCAGCATAATGCTGGGTTTGCCTTTTTCTTAAGTAAGTGCCTTGCACTGTGCTATTCAAGCTGGGGGTGTGCAAGCAACTTTGGCATAATATAGAAATATATCCCTGACATAAAGCTAGGCAAGTATTTTCATGTTGGAGTGTACGTGCTTGTCTGTGATATATAAGCTTGTCCTGGGCTCCTGCAGTGATAATGCAGAAAGAGAACTTTCAATCACGCAGATTTTTTACTGTTTGTCAATGGCTGCTTTTTTTTTGCCCCTTTCCTTTTCTGCAGAATTCAGCAATTGGTAGCACTGACTGTGTGTGCTCACAAGAGGATACAGGAGGGTCAGGGAAAATATGAAGCTCCTAAGTCCCAATTACAACCTCAGCAAAAGTCCTGAGAAGCTTTTCAGCTTTGCTTTAACCCATTCCCATTCCTAGATCTGCATGTTGACTGAATCCCTTAACTCTTAAGGATGTTCTGCACAGTGGCACAAATCCCTGCTCATTGCCTTACTCGTCATGGCAAAGACAAGATGATCCCTCTCTGCTTGTGCTCTGGCTGCAAACCAGTGCTTAGAGATTTCTCATAAGCAGGCCTTTGGCTCTAATAATCACTCAGCCTCGTTTAATTTTTTTGCTTTTCAGTTGTTTGTTTTTTTTTTTTTTTAATTTTTTATTTTTAATCTAGCTAGTCACATCTTAAAAGCTGTTGATCCCTTCAGCCTCTGGGTGATCCAGAGTGTAATTACAGAGTGTGCAAGGACATGTTCCCGCTTGTTTGCTTTAGATCTCCCTCCCAGCAGATGCAATTGGGTGCCAGACACTTCCCGCATTATGTGAAGCAAGGAGGGTTTGTTTGGGTTTTTTTTTTTAAACTTCTCTGCACTGCTTGCAAAATTATAAACAGGCCCCTCTGCCACCTTTTTTTTCTCAGTGTAAAATATTAAACCCCATCAGAACTGACTGTTGGGGAACAAGGTGTGAAGTCCTTCCTGAGAACATACCCTTTGCCAGCTCCCAGACCAGCGGCGAGATGAACATGGATCCGATTTCACAATCCGGGGCTTTCTGCTTATGGTCTTGTTCCCATGGGCTTTTCTGTGGGAAACAAACCTCTGAAAGGGAAAGTTGTCCAGTGTGATAATGGGATTTCTCTTAAGCACTGGCTACTGCATGCAGCGGGAGCCCAGGGAAGCCAAAATTGCTTTTGAAAGCTGTTCCAATGTTGCCTGGGGATTTTCTACGTCTTTATTTTCCATCTCCTCCCAGTAACGTAGGGCAATAAAATAAGACCTAGTGTTAGGAAATTGCTCCGGAGTTAACTCCGGGGTTTTTTCAAATTTAAAGCGATTCCTGAATGTCTGTGTTCCTGGTACTTTACTCCAAATGTAAGTTTATTTCAGCTTAATGTAATTCCTTGAATGGGCTGAACTAAGTAATCAAGAAACAGCTGCGTACCAGCATCTGAATATTTCTATTGTGGACCAAGTACTGCAGATTATTTTATTCCACATTAACTATTCCAGCAAATTCTCCTATGAAAAAAAAAGTTCAATGGAACTGTGGAAAGAATTAAAACCTTTTTTTTTCCCCAGTAAATCAAAGCATCACTGTAACCTCATTGAATTGCTTCATATTTTCCCAGACTGAGGAACTAAAAGGGTATTTTGGATAGGAAATTCTGTTATGCTGACATTTATAAATGCCAGTCTTTTTACCAACCATCTCTTTTTTTTGCAAATCCTATACTCTGTTTCAAAGGCCTCCTTTTAATTTGAGAAGCAAGAAAGATATAGCAATAACTTCCCTTTTTGTAACAAAATTGTGCTGGCTTTTTTGTGTGGCTGAGCTGAGTGTGAGGTGTATTTCCTTGGTTCTTTTCATATGTCCCCAAAATGAGGTTTCTCATCTCCGTTTCCCTCATGTCCATACAGGGGACCAGGTACCAGGCAAGCTGGAAGACCTTCTTGTCAACCTTCTTGTCACTCAGCTATTCCCACAACAGTAAGTGTTGAAGATGGTGGATTTTCAGACATGACTGCTCAGCAAATATCTTTCAGGAAAACCAAACCAGAAATCTACGGGGCTGGAAAGTTGATGTTGGCTGCTAACAGTAGGTATAGCAGTGAGAAAAGCTTCTTGATAACCTGGGGCTGCTGCAGGACAGAAGGAAAGGTGCCTCCACTGCTGGGGCTGCCCCATCAGCCACATCACACTGGCCGTGAAAACACGGCAGGTTCTTCTCCAGGGGTTAAAGTTTTAAGTCACAACTTTCACTGCAGTTTGCACTTATGCCTAATTAACTCAAAATTAATGATCCAGAACCTAGTCCAACAGTTATGCTCCACGGTGCAGAAAAAAAATCTCCCTTTTTATGTTCAGGATAATACTTTTTTCCTAGAACAGTGTTGGTTAGTCTTGAAGACCAAAGAATTTTAAGCATAACTTGAATGTATACGTTTATTTCACTTTTGTTTCTTGTCCAAATTGTTGAGCCTTTTCTAATGCCCAGTATTGCATTTCTTCAATTTCCATGTCTTTACAGCTTTCATTTAAAAAAATAAATAAATAACCCCCTCTTCAACATATTTAGCTGCATTCTCACAAAATCCTCATCTGGATACTCAGGTGGGGTAATGGGAAAGATTAAGATAATGCTTCTGTGGCTGATTACTTGATTTGAATTTCAGGCTTTTCTGAAGGCCTAAACTTGGGGAGAATATCTATTTATTCAAAACAGTTGCTATTTCATATATGTCTTATTTTAATACTAATGAGTATTTGTATTTTAAACACAGTCTTTACAGATAGTAACTCCTACCCAGGCTGTAACTGATGGGTAGAAATAAATGATCAGTCCTTGAAGTAATTGGGATGATTTCCCTTGGCACCAGATCTAGCTATTAATCAATAATTTGGATATATGACCTAACACCAGTCAGAAAGAAAAATGCTTTAAGCCACCTACTCAGCTATCTTGTAATGTAAATCACTGTGCTTTATTTTGGGTCTAAATCAAGAACTATACCAGTTAGCCTTTTGTATCAGAGACTTTTTACAAGGGCATGTAGTGATAGGATGAGGGGGAATGCTTCTAAACTGAAAGAGGGTAGGTTTATATTAGATATTGGGAAAAAAGTCCTTACTGTGAGAGTGGTCAGGCACTGGAACAGGTTTCTCAGAGAAGCTGTGGATGCCCTATCCCTGGAGGTGCTCAAGGCCAGGCTGGATGGAGCTCTGAGCAGCCTTGTCTAGTGAAGGGTGTCTCTGTCTTTGGCAGGGGGTTGGAAGGAGATGATCTTTAAAGTCCCTTCCAACCCAAACCATTCTATGATAAATGAGGGAAATTTCTGAAGCTGAGACTTTCCAGCAGAGCTGTAGGTCTTGGAGGGCTTGATCCTCACCCTGAAAGAAAGCAAGGAGTCCTTACTGCAGGTGTGGTGTGACTGAAGTGACGTTGGCTGAGCTCGGTTTCAGACAAACCCAGCTTCTTGTGAAAGGTTAATTGGAAACGTAAATGCTGCCTGTGGGAGGAATCTATTTTGGAAAACACACCAGATGCTCCCCCTGGGAGGAAAGTGGCTGCTGCAGAGGTTAATGGAAGGAAAGTTGTGCTGGCAGCACGCAGCTCAAGATGCACCCGCCAGTAACTGGTGTCATTTGGTGATACAGAAAAGGTACATTTCAAAGACATTTCAAACCAGAAATCTGGCTGCATGGTCATCTCACAGTTATTTTCTGTCCATTAGATCCAGCTCCTAGTGACCTAGGACAAATAGGGTTCTTAGTTCATGAAGGGTGATGGAGAAGGAAAAGACATCTGATACTGCTGACTTCATTTACTCCTGCCAAGGAGAAAATGTGGGGGAAAAGGATTCCCTGAGTTTTGTAATGCTGCAGCTATGGCAGTAAATAGAAACGGTTGTTGGGAAAGATTGCAAGAATAGAAATAATTATCATCAGTCATCAGGCTCTGGGAAAGAGAAATAATCTGCTACGTCAGCTTACTCCAGTCTTCTGGCATATCTGAGACTGCAGCAGGAGTCAATCACAGCGCTCTCTTGCTTCATCCCTGTTCGCAAGAAGTACATCCCTTTCTCTTGGGGAGAGATCAAGCTAGGAACTGTGGGTGGCTAAGGAACACACATGTACTCTAAGTAAAATTTCATTGAATTGGGCAAATTTTAGGTGAAAGTTAGAGCTGTTCAAGCAAGAACAGTTAAAGTCCTTGCTTGAATGGGAACTGCCTGGCCCCAGTCAAAATGTAAGCCCGGTAACTGCAGTCAGTAACAACAACAACTTCAGCTGCTGCTGCTGAGTTGTGCCTGGTGCCAGTAAAACCTTTTCTCTGTTACAGGTAGTGCCTGAGAGGGGAGAATATTTATAAACTACACAGTAAGAAAGGTGCTGAAACAAGCTGACTTAAAAATAACCCTCATCTCAAATATACTGGATTCTTGACTAAGTCAGAATCCTAGGTAGTTTGGGAAGGTATCTCTGTTTGATGGTATTGAAATATGGTAGAGATCAGCACCTTCAGCTGGCTCCCTTAATCAATGGTAAAATATCTCCTGGCACTGGACTTGTAGCATAATATTTGCCTTATAAAAATCAATACACTGTAGGCAGTGTTTCCTATCCCATAACAGCATGGGTTTTACTTATTCTGAAAACTGCACTCGTCATCGGAAAGCTACTAAATAAATGAAGATGTACTGCTGGAAGATATGAATTTGCATCAAGTGCTTTTCTAACTCTGTTTGGAAACTAGGTAAGCTGCTTTTGGAAAAGGAGGGCGCTGAGCAGCTTTGTCCATTGACACTTCTGCCCATTTGCATTACACCAGTGACTCAGATCAGGTCATGTTACCAATGTACTGAAATTATTTCCAGGCCATAATTGAACCTTGTACGTCCCAACAAGCCTGTTAAGCGTCGGTAAGTACTCAGGTGATCTGTAATGTGAAACCACTTATTGGCTATTAAACCAGACAACCAGCCCTTCTCTTTCCTAATGACTGACCCAAGCTGCCCCTTCTGTGTTTGGGCATCACCACATTCCCAGCTTTGCTGGTGATATCTACCATTTCAGCTGCTCCCACAGTCTGTAAATGTCTCCTGATGTTCTGCTCTGTGACCAGTCTGGCTGGGTTATCAAAGAAGGAGGGGCTGAAAATCAACAGTGTCATTTCCAGATGAATGGCATTCCTTGTAAAGAGGCTGGTGAGGCACCAAAGGAAGGTGGAGGTGGAGTGCAAAGGGGAGAGTATGACAAAACAGTGACAAGGGACTTGAACCCTGACGTCAGCCAGCCACGCCTTCCTGTAGCTCAGGCCACGGGCCCTCCCCCGTGTGTTCCTCTCTTCCCCATCACCCTCATCTGAGTGTCTGCAGGGTAAGTTGCATGAGTGATCTGATCCCATGGAAAACAAGCCCACCAAAAAAAGAACAATTTCCTGCCCAACCAGCTTGCTCATCCAGCTTCACAGCAGCTGCACAGCTGCGAAATCAGATGCGAGGGCAGAGAGGGACGTGCAGGGACCAGGGAGGGGGGGGAGAGGGGCAGCATGACTGTCCTGCTTTCTGGTAAAGCAGCTGCTCTTGGGACGTCAGACCAAAGCGTAACACGAGGACCATATCCTTTGTCTGAGCAAAATTTCCTGAATCCATGCAGCTAGCAATACTCAATGGAAAGCTCACTGAATGCTGATGCTGTCCCAACAAGGGCCGTATCCTGTGCCCTGTCAGTCACTCAGTGTGGTGGCACTGGGAAGGATGTGACCAAACAGCTGTGACCCAGCTGGTGATGTCACTCATGTTAGCAACATGTTGAGATTTTAAAAAAGACGCCCAAATGTGGCTGCTTTTGGTAAACTGCTATTAAAATAACCCTGTGTATTCATTTGTGGTTATGTCAGTTCCACGAGTGGCTTGTTCCAGGAAAAAGTAATTTGGGCCACAGGCACAAGTTATGCTTTGTTGTCAGTAAAGCAGCAAAGCAGCTGCATTATTTCTATCCTTGGGGAGTGCAAGCAGTGATGCTCCTGCCAGCTGCTTTTGATCTAAGGGGAGGAATATTTCTTATCTGCTGGCAATCTGCTATCAGCTACACCCACACTTCCTTAGTGACAGTTCACCCACACAACTCTGTTGTCCGTGGCACTGAAACCATGCAAACCCTGCAGCTGATATGTTCTTTGCATGTAAACAGTACTTTGTTCTCCTCATATTTGTTTGTTTCCGGTGGCACCGATCCCTGGACCTCCAGTTGTCACCAGCAGCACCTGCCCAAGCCCAGCCTTCCACTTGGGCAGTTGTGGGGGATGCTCCATCAGCCTGAGCTTACTCAGAGGAGCTGCTCCTGTCTTTGGGCATTATTTCCTAACTTGTTGCCTTGTTAGGGACTGCCATCACTGTTAGTCATTTACTACTTCCTAGTGGAAAATGTGTTCCTCACAGACTCCTTTCCAAGTCTACCTGCTCATGTGCAAACTGAGATGACTCTCCCATCCTGAAGCTGCCACTAAAACCTTTGCTTGGAGGTGATTCACAGGGCTGAAGCAAATGCTTAGCAGGTCTGTCCCCCTCGCTAGTGGCCAACCATCCTCTGCAACGTCCTGTTTTGACCATGCTGCCTGCCATGTGGCTGGCCTGGCGGGAATTCTCTGTCTTCCCTAGGGAAGCCACTTCCCGGGCCAAGGGTGCTTCTCTTCAATCCCAGGACTCCTGTAATTATGCTAAGCTGCTGGGCTGGAGTCATACTGCTGTTCTAAGAGCATACCAGTGACTGCTGCAGGGGTGTTTCAGAGAGGCTCACCATCCTCTGAGGTTTCCAGGTGCTACTTTTGGGAGCTGCCTATTACAACCTGATTATAGGCTGAGTCCCTGCTTTGCTGTTTCAGTTACACTGCATTAGCTGAGACCTTCTGCCTGCTCTAGATTGGTGTAATTGCCCTGCACAAAGCTGAGGATCTGTATTTAATATTTCCTACTATATTGCTGCGCCTCTTATATGTGTCACTTAATGAACAGTCAGTGATTTGGTTTCCCCATCTCTATCACAGAGCGAGGCAGTGGGGATGAACCTGCTGGGGGCTGCCCAGCCCCTTGTTCAGAGAAGGCTGGAGAAGGGCTGTAGTTATCCCTGGATGCACTGGCAGTCAGCTGGGCAATGATGACGTTTCACTGAGCTGGTTCTCCCTCTGCAAACACTTAGCTCTGCAGAGGGCAGGAGTTCAGGGGTGTACTGGGGTTATTTGACACCAGGTCCAACACCTTGCTCAAACACCGTAAAAAAACAGACTTTGCTCAACTAGGCTTTACGTTATAATGGCTCCAGGTTAAATACTACAAGCACGCTGCAGGGCAGCTGCGTTAGCTGGGATGCAGGGTACAGCTCGTATAGTTGCTGCTTGCTGCTCCTTTCAATACCAGACATTGTCCTTAGTTTGTTACCTGGATAAAAGTTTGGTTTTCTCGCAGGAATGAAATTACTGAAAGAGAATAACTGCTTCATGGTGGCCAGTAGAGCTGATTAAGAAAATTATTTCTTCCAATTCCAGCAACAAAAAGGGAAAGCAGGTAGAAGCCACTCTCAGGAGGTTCTCCCACAGTCAGCAACCTTGAGTAAAAAAGCACAAAGAGATTTGCTGAAATTCTTGTGTGTGAAGTGTAAGTACCTTCTCCAGAAGTTACAGAGCAAGAGAGTTACAGTGTGCAAAGGCTGCTTGTTCCAGAGTGTGGTGGGATTTTTGTTTTTCTAAGGAAACATACAAAAGCAGAAATGGTTTACAAGTGTGGTTGTGTTTCAGAACAAGGCACTTCATAAAAATTGTGGGCCCTCATATTTCCCTAGAGTCAAACAGCTTCAAGACATTACTTTGCAAGTATAATATTTTAGACTGTGGGGAAGAAATACTTGGATGCAGAAAGTGAAAAGGAGAAGGGAGGCTGGCTGGAAGAGAGGGTTGATGCTCTTCAAGCCTTCTCAGGTTTTGTATCTGAACACTTAGCTTAAATATTGGTCTCCAGGAAGATGACATATTTGTCTCCTAGGTATTAAATGTCCAAATTCCATTCCAGACATAAACTTTCTAAGCCACACTGTAGAGGCCTCTACTCAGTGACCACTGCCAGCATCAGAGGGTCTTTGTGGCTTTGGGAAATAGTTCTGAAAAAATTCTCACCCACACAGACTTTTCCAGGTGTTGGGAACATTTAACTTGCCGCACAAAGGCAAGTGACTGCTGAAGACTGGAGCTTCTCAGCACTAATAAGGCACATCTATACAGTGGTGAACCTTGGGGTAACTGCAGCATTTCTACAGCACCCTACATGTGGGGTGGAATAGCTTCTGTCAGGATTGGGCCCAATGCACAGGTAGCAAATATTAGCTGTAGGTAAAATTGAGAGGGCAATGTCATTATTTTATATGTTGTTACTTCAGCCCTAGCAAAAGGCATTCATTGCTCTTTCCTTTCTGACTTACGGAAAGAGCTGTATGAATGCTGAACTGACTTCTAACTTAGTTCCTCAAAATGACAGATTTGGCCCTAATTTGTAGGTGTCTCTCTAGAGACGTAACCTAGTTGTCAGAATTCCAGATGAAAATTAACTTTGTCTCTTTGTGTTAGGCTAACCCAACTGCATCTCACCGCCAGCTCTGTACAGCACTTTGTTTTTCCCTCTAAAAAGATGAAGCCAAGAGTCTTTACTGGGAAAATTCTGTATATTTGCAGGAGTGACCTATGTGTTCACACAGGCATTAGCCTGTTGGAACATTGTAATCTCCATAGCATCAGGGAGCCAGGAGGGTTGTTTAACTGTCTCCCTCCACCCTGACCTCCATAAGGCTCTGTGACTCTCTGATCCTAAGGTCACGGCTGATCTTTGCCTCGGCTTTCAACTGTAACCCATTTACGCTGTGTATTTATCTGGCATTTTCGTCTTGAGTGTCTGCTGCTGACCTGTCCTTTTGAAAACAGAAGAACCCTGCCCCAAAAGCCAGCAGCCTGCAGGGAGGGCAAGTGGCAAAAATGGCATTTCCGTCTGCCCGTGGCATCGAAGGCGGCTGGAAGAGTCCTGTCCCGCCTGGCACTCGTTCCTCCCCCTGCTCAGGCGCCTGGTCCCAGCCCACAGCGGGTACCGGGGACAGCAAACAGCAGGAACCAACCACAGGCAGGCCAGGAGACAGCTCAGCTCGGCAAACAGACGCACTCAGGCTGGGCAGGGAGGGCAGCCACACACGGCAGATAATCTCCGTGACGCAGGACCGAGCCTGCTGGGAGCGGGGGAAGCCTCCAACATCTGCACATGCCGCGGCTGCGATGGCCCCTGGGTGGTGGGGACGGCTCTGCCCCAGCGCCCCTTCGCCTCCCAGGCTGAGCCCCATCAGCTCCGGCTGCTCCCAGCGAACCAGTTAATCCTGCTGGCCTTTAAAAACAAGAGTTGAGTCCAGAGGGTGCAGGGACAGACCCTCTGCCATGCATGTGTCCTGCCACACTCCTGTTACTTCCATTTCCCCTGGACGCCCGCAGAAGCAAAGGAACACGCAGGCTCGATAAACAGCCCACTCTGCTCCCAAATGTCTTTTCCATATTGGACGGATGACTTTCTGAGCCCTATAAATATCATATTAGTACCATCTCCCCTGAAAGCCCAAAGTCAGGCTCCCATCCAAAAAGCGGTGGAGCTGCTCTCTAGTCTAAATCTGTAATGCAGAAACGCAACTTATTCCATGAGATCCCAAGTGGGAAAACTGGCTCAGGAGCATAAGTAGTAATTTATGTCAATTAGATTATCTTGAATGGAATATTTAATATTTTTAATGGAACATTGTTTAATTGCTGCTCATGGGTACTTTGTAGCTGTTGGAAACTCTGATCTAAATGATTATTTTAATGAAAGATTGCCAAAGGACTCACATATGAAACTCCTACGTAGAATAACAGTGGGACTGTTTTCCCTGGGCTTCTGTGCTGGCCAGCCCTCATTTTCCAGTTAGGGCACTCAGGGTAATGCCAATTAGCACAGCTACAGAATTGTCTGAGGCCAATTGCTAAGGTTGCTCACCACAAATCTGGCTGCAAATCCTCCTCAGAAATAGTCAGCTTTGGGTTTGTGAGTTGATGGGCTCATATGGCCAGTGCAGGAACCCTCAGAAAAGGACTTAATGTTTGTGTCAGGGCCCTGAGGCCACTAACGGGCCCTGAACAGTCCCACCTGACCCCTTCACCTGCTGCCCATTGCCTGGGGCTCTATTTAAACTCAGCCTCTCTCTTTTTCCTGAATTTGTTGTAGGTGTGACCTTACATCTAGCTCTTGCTCCAGGATGGATCAAGGACCTACAGTGCAGGTAGGTCTGTCACCAGTCCAGTTTCTGGCTTGTCTCTGGGGTGGACCTTAGGTTGATGTAGAAGCCTTGCTGCCAGTTCATTTCCATCTCCATCTCCTGCTGCCCCCGGTACGTGTGAGCTGGTAGACACACTAGGAATTCCTGTGCTGGTGGGATGAAGGAGGAGCTATTGGTCATGTTTTGCCACTCGAAGAAAGTTGAATTTGGGATACTGTCCCAGATTCTGATCAAGTTTTTCCTCTTGAATCACAGTAAGTCAAATCTGGGAAAAAAAAAAAAAATCCATGAGGATCCTAAAACTACTTCTAAAGGTTGCTTTTCTGCTCCATGCAAGTTGCAAAATTATGAAGTCTCATCCAAGAAACCCTTCCACACACATGCCTGGGTGCCTATAGAGCCCTTTAAGATGTCATTAGATGTCAAACTGAGATTAGAATTTCAAGTGGAAAAGCAGATTGATTTTATTTATAGCCCCAGCATATCTTTCAGCCACAATACACAAATACATGGAGCAAGAGCCCTGTGTTGCCCTTTGTTTACTGCATGGCATTGCTTTCCCATTCGGCTGGAGTGGTGAATCATCGTCAATGTTGAGCTCACCCTGTTCTCAGAGGCCCTCTCCAGTCTTTGACCTGATGAGGGTCAGCTGCTTTGGTGTTGTGTTTTAGGAGTTTAATTTACATGTTGCCTCTTGACTGTATGGAGGACTCTCCTTCAGCTTGCCCTATGCTGCAGTGTCATCTCAAGCCCTTAAAAGCCCGAGCTGTTGCCGGATGTGGACAGTTGCAACTCCTGACCTAGTTTCTCAAAATCATGTGGTTGGCTTAGAAAATTAGGTTTTTTGGTGGTTTTTGGTTTTTTGTGTGGTTTTGTTTGTGTGTTTGTTTGTTGTTTTTTTTTTTATGTGATTGTGTAGTCTTTGCATTAAATTCTGGTTTAGGAAATTACTAGAGATACTCCAGATACTTGCAGGTTTCAATTTTTCTTCATTATCATAAGGGTGAGAGGTGTTCTTTTTTTGTGCTACAACAGCAGGGGAATTGCTTGCCCCTAGCAGCTAGGAAAAGCACCAAATAATGTGAGATTGTGCTTGAAAAACAATGATGTATGGATGGTTATAATTTTTCTTCATTTTAGATTTGCTGGTATTTCTCAGCAGTTCTGGGTACTCAGACTTTCTGTGCCAGTACCAGGTGTGTTGGGAGGCTGGCATTGGCTTGCCTGGGATCAGACAGGGCTTGCTGTGCAGTTGAATGCTGCACCAGGGTGCTGGGCTGCCTTCCTACAGGTGCCTACTTCTCACTCCTCAGCTCTTTGCAAGATTTCTTTTCCCTATCAGTGCTAAGCTTGTTTACAGACTTGTTCAGCTTCTGTGCTCCTTTGCAGCTACCCACTGAGATCCCTTCTTATTTTCCTGCCTGGGAGGCTCCAGCCCATATCCCAAATAGGACTGGAGCAGTTTTATAACCTGATGGAAGCTAAAAAAGGGATGGTGCTCTGGCCAGCTGTGTAGCAGCACCCACACCTTGGCCTGCAGGACCCCATCTCTGTTACCCTCCTTTAGCTGTTCCCAGACCGGTCTTTTCCCTGGCATTGTGGTGTGTTTGGCTGTGAGCACCCAGTGGGACTGGAGGGTATGTGAATGTTTGGATGGGCAGTGGGGGAATGAGCAGTTTACTGTTTGTTGTCATTGGATACTGACACCAGAGTACCAATTTTAACTGCAGCTGTAAGGCTGCCCAGAGCACAGAACCAGCATCTCTTAAAGCAATTGTGAGGTTTTTATTTCCCCAGGAAATGTTCAGAGCAATCTCTTGGATTGCAGCTCTCCCAAAGTGACTGTAGCTTATTCCTGGGAGCTGGGGAAAACTAGACTCTGATTAAAAAAAAAAAAAAAAAAATGGAAAAGCTGCAACTGGAAGCAATGTTGTACGAACAGGTCTATTGTATTGTACTAATTTTTTTTTTCTTTTTGTCATTGATACACCAGATTGTTTTGCTGCACAGCTTAGCTTTGGAGCCAGGGCTCTCCGAGGCTGCAGACAGACTGAGCCAGGGACTCAGCATGGCTTAGTTGGTTTTCTACCCCAGTGGCATGGTTTGTGGAAGCTACATGGTTGTGGAAGCTGCCTGCATGGCCTTCTTAAGACTGAACCTTCATGATTCAGATTTTAAAAATACACAAGGACAGCCCTCAGGCAGGGATGCCAAGCCTAACGGCCCCACCTAATTTCCCCTTGAAATACATACTGTGCTATAAGTAGTTCAGACACCTGCTGAAACTAGAATTGTTTCTTTCCTTAAAACCAGACACCAGCAGCGGTTAATTACCACATCCCAAATTGGCACAGATTAGTTCAGCTTCACTGAAGCCAATGAAGCTTCATAGAATAATTCCTGCCCTATTAGGTGTACTTCTGGCTATTTTCCTCTTTGGATTATTTTGTTATACTAGGAAAGCAATTATCAGCCCAAATCTGTTTTTCATGCTTAGTAAAAAAATCCTCTGTTGCAATAAATTATTAAGCTGAGGGGTTTTTTGTGCTTCCTTTATGTGGACTGATTAGCAAATGTAGCTGTATAAGAGCCAGTTCTAAAAGCCCCAGAAATAGGGCTATAGCAAGGTGGAGGCTGTACCAAATTTATTTCCATGCTCAGTGTCGTAGATAGACACATGTGTGTCTGAACATATACACATCCTATACAATCATCATATAATCAGACAATGATTGGGTTGGAAGAGACTTTAAAGATTATCTAGTTCCAACCCCCTGCCGTGGGCAGGGACACCCTTCACTAGACCAGGTTGCTCAGAGCTCCGGCATCCAGCCTGGATCCATCCAGAGCATCCAGCCTGGCCTGGAACACCTCCAGGGATGGGGCATCCACAACTTCTCTGGACAACCTGTTCCAGTGTCTCATCACCCTCACAGCAAAGAGCTTCCTCCTAATGTCTAGTTTAAACCTGGTCTCTCTTAGTTTTAATCCAGTCCCCCTTGTCCTGTCCCTACATGCTCTTGTCAAAAGTTCCTCTGTATCTTTCTTGTAGGCTCATTGCTGCAATGTATATCTACAGACATGAACTAGTGGCTTTTGAACAGTCCTTCCATGTGTAATTCAAGTGGAAAATCCTGTCCTTATAATTTCTTGATGCTTGAAAAAGTGGACCATTATAGAAGTGACTGCTGTGGATATAAGTGAAATAAGCAATTCAGAGCTGTGACCTGAGGATGAGAGTCAAGGAGCCAGGACCTAAACAGACCTAATGTTCAGATGCCAAAAAACTAATAAGCCAGGGACTGTTTTGGGAAGTTTGGGTTGAAAAGTTGGCATGAAATAATGATGACCAGTAACTTTCCCTCTAAGAAGCACTACCCTAGCTGGGAGTTAAATGCCTTTATTGTAGTACTGCCTCTACTGAACCTTCACAGGTTTTGCAGCCTGATACTCAAGTCCTTCTAAGCCCTTTCTGAAGCAGAAAGCAAGTGCAGTACTATGGGTGTCTGCATTCCAAATGGCATCCTGACCTCCAGCAATACTGCTGCTGTCTATTTGATCTGTCATCACGTGTAGCCATACCTGTGCCTTGTACTCTCCTAGAGATTGGCTTCACAGAAATGTGTTTAAGACACAGGATGTGATATAACATGTGTCCCCTGCTAAGCTTTCAAGCTCTGAAGATTTTTATTCTGTTGGAAAAAACAAGAAAAAGACTCACTTCATAGATTAAGAACTAACTGCTTTAAAATTAGTCCTACTAAGATCTCCCCCCCAGTCCCCCAGTCACAGCACTTTGGAGTCCAGTGCCACATAGTATTTATCTGTGTGTGCTAAACAAATCAAGCAAAAGAAGCTTTGTATCAAAATAGTTTATTAAAAACAATAAAACTTCACTGAAGCTTGCTGTCCTTGAGACAGAATTATGACATTGCAGCATTCAACACAATCATAATCCACATATAAATATAATACTATACAGCTCCTGTTTGCCTTGGCCAAGTTCTGCCCTCAGTCTGGCCCCATGCAGCCCTGCTGATACAACTCAGCCCTGCATACTTTAGTTGCAGAACCTGTTCCTCTGGGAACTGAGCTCTGTCCCTTCCTCACCCCACGCTGCACAGCGCTGTTACTGTCTGGGGGTTGCACAGAAACCCAGCACAGCTCGTGGCAGCTCGAGGCGGTTTTACAGAACCCGTGTGAACACACCGAGCGACTGACAACAGCAACGCTGCTTGATGTTTAGGAAAGATAAACAGGCAACCAATTACTCAAGTTCCCAGCACTGCCCAGCTGCAGAGAGCAGCTTGTGATCAGAAGAAGGAAGCTCTGTTCGGACCTGCCGCGTTGCTCCTCAGCCGTGACAGAAGGGCTCTGTAAGGTGCGGTTTTGTCTAATGCATGGAGTCAGCTCTCGTGGCAGCACTGGCAGAGAAGGACACTGCCAGCAGCTGGCTGGCACACTCCTGCCATCGCCCCTGAACACCCTCCAAGCATCACTCTTGGCCATCAGCTCTGCACCACAATCAGTATTTGTCCTTGCACGGTGGCAAACAGACTGTGAGCGCTCAGTGTCTCAGTCTTTTGGGTCAGGATGCTGCCATGAGCTGTGGCTTTGTTTCCTCACTAGCCGAGAGGCTGCTTCTCCCTCTTCTCCATTGCTCATGTCCCCTGGGCTGCTCTGGTGATGGGTGTCTTCTTGCACAGTTCCTGATAGAACTCGGACTCCAAAAACCGGGGGTATGAGTTATTCTCCATTAAGCTGTAAACTCTCTTCTGCGCCGCACTGAAACAGGTATGTGTGGCTTCCTGGATATTCTGTGCAATCATGTTCTTGGTTTGGAAGTCTATGTTTATCTGAAATAGAGAAGTAAGGACATTTACTTCTGAGAACTGAATTCAAATAAGTATAATAACACCATACAATTTCTGAAGAAGTGAAAAAGGCAAGACCCTGTTACTACAGGGTCAAATAAACAAAACTTTAAAAAAATTCTTCTTTTACACAAAACCCAAAGTAGTTCAGATATTTATCTTTTCTCAGTTAAAACAGAAACACTCTGAAACACCCCTTGTGCCACTTTCCAGTTTGGTGAAAAGGCAGTTTGGGAGAGAGTTGCATTCAGACACAGATATTGACACTGAGGTATGTACAGTGCAGTTTGACATCTGTATCTTAACGTGAGTTCAAAGAAATAAAGGCTGTAAGAACTCATAGAATAGAGCATTTAAATTTAGTCGGGTTTTCTTTACCTCTTTGGGAGCTTCCTTTTCAATGAAGTCGTTGTAGATTTTTTTTGCTTTCGATGTCAGCTTCTGGGGTGACTTGGTTTTCTTGAAGTCCTCACAGGCCAACCAGAACTCGATGTTCTCTTCACAGAACTCAGACTTCAGAAAAGCTCGGAAAGCAGCAAGACCATCTAGGGAAAGGAGTGGGGGTAAAGCCACTGTCAGTTAACTACTTCAGGAAGCTTGAATTTACCCACTGTTCACATTTGTTTCTATGGAAATATTTTGCTGTAGGTCTGTTATTTTCAGGGATATCATGGCAGTAAAAAATGTCCCCATTTACGTATGCAAGCAAGTTAAAGCTCTAACAGCTTGGCAGGCTTGACTTTGAGCAAGCCATTTTTTGGGTAAACACAAAAAATGAAAGCCATTTCTAGTTGGTATGTTCCTTCTTGCAAAGCATACGTATACATAAAAACCCCACTTGTCTCTAGATAAGATCGCCTGCGTTAACCTTTACACTGCAGTAAATATGACTGCTGCAGAACCCTGGAATATTCTTTCAATGGAAAAGGTGACTCAAGTTCAAAGAGCATACAGTAGTGCTATTTCTTAGTCTTTCTGCTTTGCTGTTGAATGCTGCTTCTTGTAGAGCTACAGTAAAGCCCTGAGATGACTGAACTTCTGCGTTGCTGAATTCTTCTCATGTTACTCGAAAGCATTTGTCTTAGTTATGCAGTGAGCTCAGGGAACAAATGCTCTTTTCATATTTGGCAAAGCCAAGCTGATATGTATGATTTTAGCTAGCAGGGGTTACAGGAAAAAAAAAAATCCACTACAATGAGGTATTCTTTGGTTTGCTATTAGTTTACAATTTTTTAGAGAACACTTTCATGAGTTTTGGCTTTAAACTGTTCAAAGCATTTCACTTGCAAGACCAGAATCAAAGCTATTTTATATCAGCATGTACAGTATCAACATGGAAGGAAGCAATCTCTTACAGACATATAAACTTCACCATCCCTTTGCTCCCGAATGTTACTTTTTGAAGACAAACTTACATTTGTTAGCAAGAAGTTCATCAAAGGCTTCTGACCACAGCTGGGCTTCTTCAGGGGAAGGTCTGCAGAAAGAGAGGGAGAATATCAGACTCCACTGCTCAAGGTTTACTGTTTTTGTAGAACACTTATTTAAACAAAGTCTCTTTCTCTTAACTTACCTGAAGTAGTTGCGGTGTTTCCCTGCCTTCTTAGATTTTCTCTTATTAGAATTAGAAGAGTTCTGCAGGAAGTAGCTCAGTCTTGTTTTCCAATCTTTAATGCTGGAAGAAAGAAGAGGGAGAGATGCCTGTTAAAAAGTGACAGCTCTCAGAGCTCTAGACACCAGCCCCTTTAACTGCCAAGAGCAGCGCTAATTTTCCTCAGACGGCTTTGCCATTTCTGTACCCAGAGTCACCCACAGCACCCCGAGGGCGAGGAAACTATTTCCCCCCAACCCCTGCCTTAACACTCAAACAACAGGTTCGCCCGGGAACCTGTTCGACGGGGGGGAGCTCCGGGCGAGGGGGACTCACATTGTTCTCTTCATCCTGCCCTTCTCCGCCTCCTCCGCCTCGCTGCGGCGGCGGCCGCCCCGCTCCATGTGCCCGCCGTGCTGCACCGCCAGGAACAGCGCGCTCTGCATCGCGACCGGCACCGATCGCCGCCGCTCCACCGCCAGCCGCTCTTATAGCCCGGCGGGACAGGGCGGGGCGGCCCCGGGACGGAGGGAGGGATGGGAGGCTGGAGGGAGGCGCTGCGGGCTGGGCTGGGCTGGGCTGCGCGGGGGGAGCGAGCGAGAGGGGCAGGGCTGGATGTCTTTTCCCAGTATAGGAAAGTTCGCCTCCCGCCAGGATCGCGTCTTTTTTTCCCCTTTATTTTTGTTTTCCCTTACTTTTCTCCCCCCCCTTCTTTCTTTTTCTCCTCCCCCCTCCCCCCCTTTTTATTTTTTCCCCTTCCTTGGCCGGCTTGCCGTGCTAACGTCTTCTTGGAACGCTTTTAGCAAAGGGCTGGCTGTCCCCCGCTTTCCATCAGTCAGAAATGCACCCTGCGTTTCTGCAGGTGTTTTTTTGTTGTTGTTTTGTTTTGTTTCAAGATTATTCAGATTTTTGGGTATGGCCAGCACTACGTTTCTTTAAAAAAAAATTTTAAAAAATGAAGTGACCCTAGGTTTGAGCGTACGGTATTTTTTGATGCCACCCCCCTGATAACCCAGGCTGTCGAGCCCTTCAGTCGTCTGTTCGCACATGTGTTTTAGCTCTGTACAGTGTTGCCACCTACCAGTGAGTTGTGTAAATTACTCTCATCACTCGAAGTCGCACTGACTTACTCCAGCCTTCAGCTTGTTGAAAAGGCCATGTGGTCCTTCTCAGAGGTGTCCAGCTGCGGAGTATCATGTCCAAAGAATTTGCATTTAGGAACCATGTGAGTTTCTCTTTAATCTACCCTGCTTTCCTGCTCTTTTCTGTGCACGTGTCTGCCTTTCCACAGTGCTGTAGAGCACATCTTTCCTGCCATAAAAAGCAGTGTTCAGAGAAACTGTTTGATGCTCAAAACACTGACTTCAACACAATCATGCAGCGTAAATATGTGATCCTTTTAGGTAATTACTGTAGTCTTATAACCTCTCAGTGTGCCGAAGACTCATAAAGCTGCGTAAAGGTATTTTGCTTTAAATGAGATGTCTGGAAAAATGTCATTTAATTCCTGATAGCATTTAAACAAGGGTGTTTTTCAGTGCTGCTGATGGTAAGCTCTCTGCAGTATATGTTGATGTTCTGACAGGAAAAAAAAGTTCCATCC
Source organism: Empidonax traillii (assembly GCF_003031625.1). Taxonomy (NCBI): domain Eukaryota; kingdom Metazoa; phylum Chordata; class Aves; order Passeriformes; family Tyrannidae; genus Empidonax; species Empidonax traillii. The sequence goes on from NW_020955845.1 coordinate 634,211, forward strand.
TCTAAATTTTACCAAATCCTTTTAAATGATTTTTTTGCAACAGGTAGCTCTTAGTCCTGTGTATGGTATGTACATTTTTAAAAGGGAAATTATTGCGACTGTGGTAACCACGGGAAGGGGGGAAGTGTGGAAACACCAACAGAGGTAAGGCTCTTAGTGCTGCAAAAGCATGTGTTCCAGAAACTTTACGGGAGGAGCTTGCCAAAGAAAAGACCAGGGCAGGCAGTGCCTGTGTGATGGATGGACCCGTGCTGACTCGTTCCCAGGCGCTTCCATCGTCATTTGCTTCGAGTGCCAGGGTCAGCCGAGCCGTGCAGCTGCGAGTGACTTGGGCGGGAGCTGGCCAGGAGCTGCTGAACAGCCTGTAACACACGTGGGGACGGGAACAGGGAACACTCTCGGCACGTGCGAACCTGACAGCAGGCGGCTCCAGGCTGGGGGGACGGGCTGTCTCAGGGTGACAGATAGAAACTCAGCCCTGGGCATTACCCAGGCTGGAGCCTTTGCAAAGGATCGAGTGCTGTTCAAGGAGAACAGCACGTCCTCGCCTGCCACCTCACTTGTAGATTTCCCCACTTTTGAACCTGGTTTCAAGCTGCTTTCACCTGATTCTCAAAGCTGAATGCAGGTAAATGTGTCAAATATTGGGAAGTTGAAAACCTCAAAGTCGAGTAAGCTACAGTAAGGTTTGATTAAGCACTGATATTCTGAGAGCTTACCAGAGCACACCAGAGATCCTGCTGATGTTTGAAGCCTGACAAAATGTTTTCTTGTTGGTCCTGGAGGAGACCTGCAAGGGTAGGGCTGGGATACTCCCAGCGTCTGCCAAGTTGTAAAGTTGGCAGTAGACACCATGTGGAAAATTGCAGCATGAATCATGTATTTATCTGCTACTTTTTATTTGAAACTTTTTAATTGCTCCTTTTGAAAACCCATAAAAAGGAAGGGCCAGTTAAGGAAGGTAGCTATAACGTGTAATCTTTCAACAGTGGAAAAAGCTGAACGTGGAATTGTGACGTTAGATGGCCTTATAAAACAAACTTATGGTAACACTTGGTTTAAAGACTATTTAGATTAAAATTGAGTTTTATTGGCTGCTTAAGGTATACCTTTTGTTGAGTGGATTTTGCTGCACCTCCATCTCGTGATTCTTTTCGTTGGGAACAGGGCTGTGTGACTCAAAGCAGCATCCAGAGCAGCACTCCAGATCTGTCTATGGGTGTGCTGACCTCTACCCTTTTAAAACAGGGAAGGTCTTGGTGGCTGAGGACAAAAGCAAACGTAGTGCCAAAGCCTCCCCTCTACATCCTCCTCAAAGCTTCAGTCTATTTCTGTAACACTGAACTCTTTGGCAAGAGGCAAGGCCCATGGAAAGTGGGAGGGGGGGGAGCCTGTAGCCAAACTTTGCTGTTGAAGTTGGTGACAGAATTGCTATTGCCTGCAGTGAAATCTGATGTCAGACCTTTAATGGCACAAGCACTCACCCTGGAGATCACACTTCTCTTTTCAGAGGCTTTCTTGAGAATGTTCTGTTCTTTTTCTGCTTATATGATTCCTACGGGCATCAGAGATGGCTGGATGTACAGAGGACTGTAACATATGCAATAAACAACCAGGATGGAAGATTAGGTTTTTTCCATCTCAGTTACGTTGTATGTCGCAATAGCCATGCTGATCTTTTTCAAGTCCCCAGTGAGTAGTTGTTCTCACTGCATGATACTTAAATCTGTGTCTGCATTTTTTTCTGAAATGCCAGCCCTTGTTTCTTTCTCTTACTTGGCTGGGACGACATAGGCAAAAATATCCAGAGATTTTATAGCTGAGTTTCATAAAGCCAAGAGGGTGGAACATGCTCTTGCATGGTAGTTCAAACTACGTGTAAGTTATCTGAGGGATGCTGAGAAAATAATATTCAGAAGAAGCAGCAAGATGTTGAGCGATGCCTTTTTGTTTTGTAATGCAAATTCCACACAGGTGCACTTTCCTGTACTTTGATTGGTCCTGAACTTGCAGCTGTACAGTCCTGTCGCTGTGTCTGGGAGACGGTTCATGTAGGCATCAGAACAGGAGATCAGCGAATCACACCCCTGTGCTGCTTCTAATAGCACTGGGACCGTCTGTTCTTACCTCTCTTTTAAGCTGTGTCTTCTCTGAAGTGTAGGGGACTGATCTGTGTCAGTACAAAAGGGTGGGGGGAAGGGATCTGCTTCTCTGCTCTGCATTGCTGAGTAACAGCGGCCAAGCATGGGCTGCATGGTATTCATGTCTAGATGAATATTATGATTATGAATATTAAAATTGCCACTCTGAGGGATTTTTTTTGTGCAAGTGAAGACGTTTACTCAAACCCTTACTCTGATTCTAATCCTGTTCATTGCATTCTGCCTTTCAAGTCCCTGTTAAAATTTCAGTTATGTGTAGTAGGGGGAGTTGTTTTCTTTTGTTTGGTTGGTTGGTTTTTTTGTGGGCTTTTTTTTTGTGGTTGTTTTGGGGTTTTGTTTTGCTTCTAGTTATTTATTTCTTTTGTTTCTTTGTTTGGGCCTTTTTAATTGCTTGAAGCTTGCTGAAGTCAAGTTGTTGCATTCTTTGGCTTTGGCCCTGCAGGCTGTGCCTGTTGGGCTGTTGTACTTCCCTCAGTATTATTTTCCAGTCATAAAGCTGAAAACGTGCAAATCATCAGAAGCCATTCCTGGATCTAAATTTAGCACTGCTATGGATTAACACTAAGGCTGGAACAATTAAATGTTCAGCCTTCCCTAAAAAAAAATAAAAAAAATAAAATGTATCTCATTACAAATGGATCTCGTTTCACTTAACAGTGAAATCCTCTGTCTGAGTAACCTATAAACTAGACAGAGTTTTCTGAGAACTCATCATTCTCGGCCCTCAGCCACCTTGTTTTACATAAACACTGACATTAGTTTATAAAAGTTCTAAAAATAGAGCTGAAATTTGTCAAGAAGCGGATCTGCTGGGACTGTATGTCTGCTTACAGGCTTGCTCTTATGTGGATGTGTACGCCTCTGCTTTGGTGATGCTGTAAAAAGAGTATGAATCCGGGCACTGAGCAGCTGATCGTGATTCCACCTCTACCTGTGGATGTTTGGAAATGTTAGTTTTGAAGGGGAGATACTGTAACAACAGTGGGCAGGAGTCGGAACAGCGGGTTCCCTGGGGAGGCTGGGATGGCTGTTCTCCTCATGTAAGGTCTGCTTTATCCCTTCTGCAAAGACAAGCTGAAAGGAGACCTGTTAGTATAGCCTGCATTCTAAAGGACAGGACATTCTCATATTCCTTACGTCTTTTGTTAATACAGAAAGCAAACAGCTTAGCAAGAAGCAGTGTATTTTTAACAATGAAATTTTCTTAGCAGAGACGAGCCGAGTTACACCACCTCAGGTGAAGAGATATGATTAATCTTGTTTGAGGTTAGCTAGGTGATGCAGAACACTGGCTCCATGTTCTGTTCCAGTTGCAGCCTATTTTGTTTCCCCCCCCCAAAGTCCGTATTTGTTAAAAGCAGGTGTGCAGAGGGACATTAAACAATCAAATGTGTTTGTTAAATCTGGACATGGGCACCATCTTTGTCATATCATCTGCATGTAACGCAGTCAACACACACTCCTTTTGATGTCTACTTAATCCATGTTAATGAAACTCTGTAAATGCCTGAGTGGTATTAGTCAGACATTGATTCGGAAAGTCTTCATGGCTTACAGAATCAATCCCCTTGTGCAACTCCTACAGGCAAAAACTGTCAGGAGCACAACAGTGAGAAAACTAAAGACTAGAGAGGAGTCTAAACATTTTTGCTGCACCTACAAAGTTCAAATTAAAATAAGCATTGAAAATAAGCATTGAAATGGAGATAAAATGACAGTCTTTCTTATTTTGTGATGGGTAGAAAAGTTTAAACAAAACCCCTTCTTGGAACACCTTGCTTTCCAGATTAGGTAGAACTAGCAGAGTTTTAGAGTTTCTCAGTGGAAAATAAAAACACTAGCAAAATATCAAATTTGTCAGTGTAAATTTGTTCATTTCCTTAAAATTATTTTAGAGTGGTATTTCCTTTTTATTACTTCCAGAGTTGCAGTGTGGGCTTTTGTGTGAAGAGTAGAAAGGTACTGAATGTCTTTCAGAGGGGGTAAAGGCTGCATGGTAATGGAGAGGAGAGAAAGCACTGTCTGAGCAAATCCACTTGTCAAAATCAGGGGACATTTCATCTGAGCCTGCCTTGTAGCCTTTCTAGCTATCATAGTGACAAAAGCTATTCCAAAGTTTGCAAGTTGAGCTCTCTGGAGTTAGGAAAGGCCAGAATGAAGGTCTCCTGTGTTCCTGTGCAATATTGTTAATCCCACCTTTAGCCAGTGGCACCCTGGACTATTCTCGGTGTGAAGGCTGGGAACGAAATGAAGGGTAGGGTGGTATTTGTCTGGCTTCATAAAAATGTGGAAATTCCCCTCTGGCTGTTTGAAGAGTACACTGAGGAGGTCAGATGGTAGCCAGAGTGCACACTATCTTTTGGGTGGTCTGAGAGAGAGACATAGCCAAGTACCTGAATGGATTAGTCATTCCCGTAATGACAAATGTTCAAAGTAATGTCTCGATCCTCCAAGTGCTGTAGGCAGGTGTATTGTTCCCCTAGAACATTTTTCTCATGAACTATTAGTTCAGCATTCGAGCAGGTCTTCGGAGCGGAGCAGAGCAGAGCAGTTCATAGCTGACTTTAGGTGCCTCATTCTATGCGGAAAATAGTGGCCCAAACTTCTAGAATATGTGGATAGAATGATAACTTCACTCCTTGTACTTGAATATATGATGAACAGGTAAAACTCCACATAAATTAGTGAAGATATATGTGCTGATATTCCAGTGCTTCCTATACTCAGAGCTCTTATTGTCACAGCAGACAATGGTAACAGGTAATTTTGCATTAAAGAAACATTTTCTGAGATGGTTACAGTGCTAAGAAAGGGCAGTGCAGGACTGCACATTAAACACAAGTTGAACTGAGAATTATAAGAGGCTGCATGTAACTCACTGACTGATTTGACAAGCTCTTTTTTACAGAGACTGTAGTTGGTGCCACACAGTTGGTATCACAGCCTCCAGTTAGGAGCTGTGATGAGACCCCTACATTAAGGTATTTGGTGTTTTTCTGGTTGCAAGGAGATGCTTCTCAAGGATTACATGATGCATCATTGAGAAATGAGACAAGAAACCGTAATTAACAAAAGAATCAACAAAAATTTGCGATTTCTTCTCTAATCCTAAGTATCAAAATGCACCAAATAGATAATTTAAGGTGAAAAAAGGAAGTCTTGCCAGTTCTTAAAGGTTAATCAGAGGTGTCAGAGAGGAGAGTTGAATATGTCTGTGAACAGACATATATCTGTAAGTTTGATAAAGATCTAGAGAGGCTGTCAAGCTGTGAAGACAACCAAGGCTGTTGGTCAGATCATTTGGAACCTCACAAGATACCACAAAACCTGACCTTTAATACCCCCAAGCTAGGATGAAAGACAGCAATAAAGTCCTGAGAGGGGAGTGATCTTCCAGCAGGCATGTAGAGAAAAAGGGATGGAGAAGAAGCCGCACAAGAGGGGCCAAATATTGCCCGAGTCCCACTGTGGACAGTGCCTTGCTCCCCTCAGGTGTGACCTTGCACATCAGCACTTCTGTCCAGCCTGGTGGCCTCTTTTCAGAGATGAACAGCTACTGCAGAGGAGGGGCATGCTCTATCATGTTAGCTGTGAGTTTACCTGGGCCTTTCAGGAATCTTTTCTTAACTCTTTTAAAAATGAAATCAACTCCCTGGCAGTTTCTAAAAACCACCTCATTCCTTGTTCTGGTACGTGCTGTTCTGAGGTGTGATCCATGAGCTGCAGCTCAAATTCTGGGATGGTGAACTTATTTTACAGTTCCCATTATACTAGTGTTTAGTTGCTATGGATTTTTTTTTTTTTTTTAAATCAAGTTGTTTACTTAATGCCTTTGTTTTAAAATAAGTTTGTTCTTCTGGTGGTTTTCCAGTAAGAACTGTTACTTGAAGGCTGGGACAACATTCCTGGCAAGTTTATAACTGAGAAAGAAACCAGGGGACAAGCTAATTAGCTAATCAGCTCTCTGGGATATGTATTAACATTCCAGGAATCACAGGAGGCATAGCTAAATTGCAGGGAGTAATAGAAGAAACTAAAATTATCTGGAAGAAATTACTTTCTGCCACATCCTATACCAGTATCCACCAAGTAACTAATGCCCACTGTATTGATTATCTTCTGCTTGTTTTGGCTACAGGAAAAGCAAGGGCAGTTTCTTGCACATATTATGGAATTATTACTCCTTTATATAGTGTATTTTTTTAGTTTCAGACAAATACTCTAATCCATATACAGTAAGCAGCAAAGAGAGATTTGGAACTGGGCACAGAATCAACACATGGAAAGCCTCTTGCAGCTAGAGGATGTTTTTCTCACTGTTTCTACAAGATGGTTTGCAATTAAATGAAGACTAAAGAAGGATGTGGTGATGTCCTCTGCTGTGGTTTCGGTTTCTTGGCAGGTATTACAAAACTACTCTCTGTGCATCATACAGGCACGCTACTTTGTATATTTTTTACTAGATCTTCTATCTGCCAGCACTATTTAATTTGCATTTATTAAAATATATTGAAACAAAAGATTATTTTGTTACAACTCAAAATGGCTGAGTTTTGTTTTCTTTACCAGTTTGCATTTACATTTATAATCAATTACTAGCCAGCTCGTTTTCTCTTCTGATAGACTTTATTTTCAGTGACAAGGGCAGCTGAGAAATCAACAGCTTTTTATTAAACAACATCCCCATTTTTTTTAATCCCTCATGGAGGGAAATCTAATAGGATTTGGTTTTGCTTGCCTGTCTGCTTGCTTTTTAAATTTATGACTGACGAATCAACATGTATTTATAGCATTATTATAGTGAGTCCCTTCTGAACTGGGGGAACTAGATAAGGAAAGTCATCTGGAATTGGAACAGTCAGGCCTACAGGGTGTCTGCCTGTATTTTGCCTGGCTGTCCTGGGGATGGAGATGGGTTACCATGACAGCTGTAGTATTGAATAGCAGCATTTCACAGCTGGAGCGCAGCTGCATGTGCAACGGCAGTGAGGCTTTCCTGCCAGGTCTGCCTGACACGCAGCCAGCTGGCAGCACAGGCACAGCACCTGCGAGCCTGGCTGGACCCTCTCCGAGCGAAACAGCCTTCAGAAGCGGACAGGTTGTTCCTTGTTCTCCGTGAACCTCCATTTTCCCTGGCATGACCGAAAATTTACGTTGCAAATGCATATTCAAACGCGTTTGTTGCCCGGAAAGGGATGGGATTTTATCAAGGGGTGAGAAACGAGCATTTGGCACTCTGCGTCCGTACTGATCGCTGGTTTATCTGCTCCTGGAGCAGCCGTCAGCCCGAAATCGCGTTTTGTGTGACACAGCCCCGTGCCAGCCTTCCAGGCAGCCGTGCCGAGCTGCAGCAGCCGGTGCCTTGGCTGGAGCAGCCCTGGCTGCAGCTCCCTCTGTGTCACAGCTGAATGTCACCCCTGCACAGGCTGCCACACCCTCGGAGGGGAGAACCGGGCAGCCCCAGCCCTGCTGGGCTTGGAGCTCGCTTTGGACCCTGTCCCGGTTCCAGGCAGGTGTGCACCAGGACCATGCACTTACTGCTTCTCTTCAGCAGAAAAATCTGTCTGTGGCTTCCCTCTTTTTTTCTGTGAAGCCCTCAGGCTCAGCAAGCCCTTTGAAGTGGTGCTGGCAGCTGGGAAGTAACCTGAATAAAGAGACTGAAGGTTTCCCTTTCCCTCTCTGTATTTCTGTTATTTTACTTTTCGTGTATTCTTTCTATTCTGAGGACTGTGCATTCAGTGCTGCTCTGATTGTAATTCTTTTTGTCTTTTTTTTTCAAATCCTCAGTGAAATAGCAATACTGGTCCAATGTTTTCAGCTTTTAAAAGCTGCAGGTCATTATCATTTGCCATTGCTCAAGTTTAAGAGCATATTTATTTACAAATATTTACCCAAAAGATAATGAAACAAGAAACTGGGAATGTTGTCCCAGTCTCCCATACTGGTCATGTGGTACCATTTAGTAGATTTACAGCAATTTTCCAGCTCTGTGAGTTCTCCTAGGTAAGAAAGCTAACAATGGGCAGCTCCTAGATTTCCCTTTTGCCTGCAAATACACTGGGAGAAATGGGAAGGGATGAAGCATCCTGAGAATTTGCAGGTGCAGATTTTATCAGTGGTTCTAAGCTGTGCCGTAGCTGACATTTATCCTCACCTACTTTGCTCTGCATAAACTGCATGAAAGCAGCTGAAAGCATGGTCCAAGGACGGGATCAGTGAGATTAAATAGTAATTAAGATTTAATTAAATTAGCAAATTATACGCTGCTTAGTAAGAGTATAAAAAGTGGATAATGTAAGTGCCAGCTAATATTCTTTTTGGAAAAAAAAGAATAAAAACAAAAACACAACCTACAAAAATATTCTGCGTTGCAGACTCTGAGCTAAAATAGCTCTGTCTGGAATGTAACCTCTCCCAGAGTATATAGAGGAAGGTTGGGTTCTACTTGTTTTCAAAAATCTAAAAGACATTGTTATCTGAAAAACATCCTGTTATTTTTACAGTACCAGAGGATTTTTAGATTTTACCATCTCAGACATTTCTATATTGGCCTGCATTTTGCCCTGCTGTTAATCAAAGGCTTCCTAGAGGGTAGTCATTGACTTAAATCACAGAATTCTGGGGTGCATTTGAAAGACACGATGAAGTTTTAAACTTACTCCAAACAGTGCAGAAGAAAAGCTGTATGGAAGACTACCTGTGCTGTGGAGAGGCTGTGATGGGATTTTTAGATCAGTTTAGGTGGTACCACAAGATTTTTAAGTCACCTGGGTATTGACTCATGCAGCTGCCTTGCCTTGCATCATCTTTTAGAGAAGGAGTGGTTGCTCTCTGTCTTTTGTCTCGTGTCTTTGTTATTAATTAGCAAGAGTGTACATGCTCAGGGACTTCTTTTCCTTAACATACATGTGACCTTTGAATGTTTTCAGCCAGCAGTTTAATTACCTTGATCTTCTTGCTTAATCCAGTTGCTGATTTTAGATGGCTATACTTTTTTACACAGCCTTTTCATGAAGCAGACTCAAGTGCATATGAAATTATCCTCATCTACAGCCAAGCTCCATTTGAGCTGGAATGTTCTCAGACTCTGATAACAGCATTTTGTGCTCTTTAGAATTTAGGGTAATTTTAGAGAGAGAGAATTATAGCTCCAATTAGTCTTTTTCTGAAACCATTTCGAGGAGAAATCCTCTCTAGGTAGACACATCCATTTGTGTTGTTTACTTTGCCACAGTCACCCTTTGCTCAGTCATTACCAGGTCGGTTTTTCATCAGCTCCTGGATAAATTAAGCTTCTTTTCTGCTGGCTCCTTAGTTACTGCAATGCCATTTTCAGGGCCACCCTTCACTAGGCACCCTTCATTTTCTAGACAGGCATTTTGTGAAATACTGAAACATTCCTTTTGCTCCTGCTTGCTTTCTCCATTTTTCCTAACCAGAGATTAGTCAGCAGTTAAATGTAGATGCACTCAAGAAATGTTGCAAGTACTCAAGATGTAAGGCAAAAACATTACTAAGCAATTAGTGTTTGATGATTCATTGCTGCCCTTTTTGGAATATCATGTTCAGAACCACTGGGAAAACATGGTGATGGTAAGAGCTCCATGTTATATTGCTCAGACCACCACACAATTAGGACTGAAAGCCTTTACCCCTGAAAACTCTATAAGGAAGGACCTTGTTTGTGCTCAAGATTTTTTCTAGACTCAGGTCCTATACTTAATTTGGTTAAGTAGGACTGTGAACATTTACACAGCTATACAAATAATCACATCCAGCCAGTCCTGCCAGCTGAGCCAAAATAGAGATTTTAAGTGCCAAAGACTTAGAACATCTCTTTCTAATTTTACCCTGGCTCAAAGTATGTTTAGAAGATAAGCAAAATTGTTTAGTATCCTGTCACTCGTAAAATGTTTATCAGTTCAAAAGTAAAAGAGGTGAGAAAAATAAGTTAATCTTTCTGAAGAAACAAAAACATATCTAATGGCTGGGTTAGGAGCCTGTGTTTAATAAGCAATAAGCGATGATTACAAACAGTCCACGCAGGCTGTTGACAGACATCCTGTTTTTGGCAGTTTGTGCACAATTCACAAAGAGATGCTACCTGCATGTGTTGTCTTAGCTGTAGCTAATTAGCTGGAAGATGGGTAGAAAAACACGAATGACTAAACTGAATACTGGAGCTGTTTGGAGATGTTCCAGCTACCTGGTTTTCTGGTAGAAAATGCTGATTCTTCCAAATGAAAACATTTTGCTAGTATATGTAGTCACAATAAGACTGACTTTTGTGCTCTATCCAGACTATTCTCCCACTTTGCCAGGCTCTCTGGCATTCACCAGGGAGATGGTATAGAGGTGAACTCTTTCTGTCTTCTTCTGCTGGATTTGCAGTTCCTCCTGCCTGGTCTTGGAGTCAGTGGCCATACCTGTTCTTACAGCCACATCAGCTGACAATGTTGTCTGTCCAAGTCTACCATTGCAGATGATATTTTTTCACACGTTTGAAATATTTTACCAGCTGAGTAGAAAATCTCTCAGGCAGCTGCATTAATATACAAAGACCCTGGAGGCAAGAGAAGCCCTTGGAGAAAATACAGCAGATGCTTTTTTTTTTTTTTTTTTTTTCTCCTGCAGGAAAAACTTCCATAGGCTCCTGATTATTGATCTGTAAATCAGGAGGGTTTTTTTGTGTTTTTCTGAAATATTTCCAGCTGAAACTGGGCTATTCTTGCCCTTATCGGTGTAATAATATCTAATGGCTTATGTATGCTGAGCTTCATCCTTAATTTGTTTATGAAACAGGACTTGTGGCACAAAAGATGCTGAGAAAGGTTCCTATGCAAAAAATTTAATAGTGTTTCCTAGCTTATGGTATACAGTAAATCTAATGATGCATGTTACTTTTTGGGGAGACAGAGGCACAAAAGGGAAAAGGAAAAGTCTCAGTAGCCACCTGAGCAGAGGAAAAAGCACTGCCACAGCACCTCAGGTCTCAAGAGCTGCAGGTGGGAAGTAGCTACCTCATTCCCATCCGAGATTTTCAGTGCTACAAACAGTAAGGCACCTTGCAACATCCAGCTGCTACATTGTCTCTTTACCGAGTAGTTGGATGTCTGCTCATCTCTTTCAAAGTCTCGTTTTTTTAATCGAACATTCCTTTTAAAAAATCACGGGATTGTGCCTGTCTAAAGGCACGTTGTAAGTTTGGATAATTGTGTAATAGTCCAGTGTTTTCTCAATCTAAAATGTCACTTTAGTCAACTGTTTCATTGCTTTTGCAACCATGAGTACAGCTGAAATGACAGGGTAAGAATAAGCAACTGTGCTTTCCTCTTCATCAGAAAACAGCTCTTTATTTCAGTTACATCATTTGCATCTTTTTTTGGCTCTGAGGTGTACAGGTTCTCCATCAGAGAGATTTATTTTGTGCTTCGTAGTTTATCTCTTTGTGTCACGGACGTCAAAACTTCGCAATGTAGAAGGCAATAAAAGTGTTGAGCTCAGCAACTCATAGTCCAGGAAGAAATGTCAACCATGGATTTGTCCTTCCTGGAAGTCGAGACATGATATTACCTCAAGGAGAAACAAAGAAGTCACTTATGTTTGTTTATCACAGTGTAAGGACTAACTTAGCCTGATGGTGGGAAATTTGGATTCATCTTTATCTTTTCCATATCAAAACTACTGTACTAATAAGGAAGGAAGGGAGAAAAAAAAAAAAAAGAAAAAGGCAATTGCTAGACAATTAATTCTTGCAAAAGAGAAAAAATATGTTTACAGAACCATGTTTATATTTTTGAATGGAACAACCATTAGGGACTTTAAACATGAGCCTTTTCAGTCTCTATAACTCCCAGATGTTCCTGCTGGCGCTGTCCCTCAGCCTTACTGCTTATGCATCCAAAAAAGGCATGTGGAGTGGTGGAGTTTCACCTTACAGCTAAACACATCAAATGGTGGTTTGCTTCTGCAGAGCCTGGTCTTGTTGTTCTGGCTCTAGCCCTCAGATAACCTCTGGGTGTGATTCAGCTGGCCACTCCAGTGCCAGACTGGTGCTTTTGTCCCTTTCCCAGTCACTAAATCGGATATGAGAGAAATAATGGGAAGAGGGTGCAGGGTAAAGCTGCTCTCAGTGCTTCCTTATGTCTTACACTGCCTTGGCTGGATGACATTATACCCTTAGGAATGTGGAGATTACTCCTTTGCAAGTTCCATGCCTGGAGTTTGGGACACCTACAAAAGGATATTCTGGGGGATAGACATGCAGAAAGAAAAAGAGATATTTTGTGGATCAAATGACCTCTCTTTTTAGTGATAATTGATGAACTAAGAATAAAGCCAATTTTTAGAAGTGTGTGTTGTAATGATGAAAAGAGAGGGTTGGGTTGAAAGATTGGAGACGGTCCCATGACACAAAGATTAATTTTGATCTGGAATCGTAACTTTTTCCTTTGTTTTCCTTGTGACTCTGTAATTATTAAAAAAAAAAAAAGTCCAACACAGCAGCTAGATGAAGCAAAACATTCAAAAAACTTCCCTGCTCTGTGGAACGTTTCCTTTTAACCCTGAACTGATGAACACTGGAGAGGCAAGTTATTATTCCTTTCCTTTACAAGGACAAAACATCAGACTTTCCCTATTGCTGGTCAGCAGATTTCACCATGGATACGGATGACATAAAATACTCTTTCTTCTTTTCATTATACACGCCATTAAAATATACTTGGCACAGTTCAGAGTACTTCTGAGATGGCCAGATTTTAATCTTTCAAATAAAAATATGCCTGTGCTTTCTGTCTTATTTCTCCTATTTATTGACTTTTTTTTATTTCATTTTATTTTTATTTTTTCAGCATAACAAACCAACTCTCAGGAATAAAGCAACACATGAGAAATACTGTGGCAGGAATCCCAGTGCAGTGCAGCCCACAGAGATAATCAAAGAGAAGCTGTCAGCCTTCAGCTGGAGTTGAGGAGAGGGCTCAGTAAAGGCAGGGCTGTTTGAATGGCCCAGGTCTGGCCAGCAAAGCTGCAAGAGCAGATGTTGGGGATGACTTCAGCTGCATTTTAGTTGATAAACACAGTTGGGGATAGTGCTAAGGTCTCTAAATACTTTGCAAGACCCAAAGGATACAAATAAGTGCAGTAAGATAGGAATGGTTTTGTGCACACATTATATGGGCTGAACACTACGGGCAAGACTTCAGGTGCTTCAAAAAGCAGGTGCTTTAACATCCCATCCTGTCCCTGGAGGAGGGTTTGTGGTTGTGACAAAGCCTGCTGTGGTCAAGCTGCAGCCACAGAGGCTTAGTTTTAGTGCTGGTAGGTGTTATTATTATGCACAGGGCACAGCAAGTTTGGTTTGGGGTCGCTTGTTAAAAATATAAGCAATCTACTTGTGCAGTGAATATTCCAGTTCTGAAGTTCTCACATTCCTGTAGTCCCTGGGAAGGAACAGGAGAGGCACAAGCTCAAAGAGGCAAGAACATCTTACATTTTTAGAAGGTACCGTGGGGAACATATCAGTGTTATTTTGGTCATGTGCCTTCCAAAATTAAGAAGAGATAAGGAGTTTCATTGCAGGAAGATGTTAAAATAATCCAGTCTTATATTTAAAAATTGGAAAACAAACTTCTCAGTATGTTATTTAAAGGCTTTGAAGGCTGCTTGTATTAGATGATCCTGTCATTCCCAGTGCAGTATCGAAAGAATCAACTCTCTCAGGACCACAGGTAGAATTAAAATAGCAGAGAAAGGATGGCTGCCAGAGCTCTTTTTCCAGCAAAGGGTCTTCTTGCAAGTTTTCTGGGAAAGAAGCAAGGAATAATAATAAGAGTGTTGATCTAACTCCTTTTCTCCAAATATATTCCAAGAATGACCTGAAAAATATTCCTTCTCTAAACTTGCAATGGATGTGCTCTTGCCTCTCCAGTCTCTCTCTAGCAATGAGAGAATTGCTGCAACAGGAATAAGGTCAACTCCTTATCTGGATTTTTTTTTTTTTTTTAAGCTAGAAGTAGATTGTTAAAAGAACAATTTGAGACCAAATTTGCAATGCAATATTGTGTGGAAGTGCCAGCTTGGTTGGAGATGTGTGTGTTTGAAAGTCATAAGAATGCGCTCGGTCCTCTAGAATTTTTGTTTCCTAATTTTAAAAGGGAAACAGGTGGCTCAGAAGGTAAATAGTCTCAACAACTACTTGCAGAAGTTCCTACAAAGAAAGCTTCCAGGGCCTATGGGAATGTAAGCAGCTCTATGCTGCTGACTATGTATTTTGGCTTGGCTTTGGTGGTACAAAGTTTGGAGTTTTGGTTGGTTTGCTGTAAATAGATGTCACGGGGGTGTTGAAAATTCAAACCCACGTTATTTCTGTCCTGTTATTTTTTTCTCATTGTGTGGGAGAGCTAACAGCCAAACTTATGTTATTGTATAGCTTTGCTATTTAGAGTTATTACACACTAGTGAACAACTTGCTTAAGGAGCCTAAAAGGAGCTTCTCCTAACAAGAACCAGTCTCAAGAACTGAACTTCAAATTCTCTGAAGAAGACATCTCTTGTCTCGTTTCCAAAGTGTTCATCTTCCATTTCCCTTATCATTGCATTGTACTTCTAGGAGACATTCTGAGTTCTGAATCTGTTCAGAAGAGGTTTTACAAAAGTCTCCTTTGGTGGGAACTGCATTGTTTAGCTTAGTTTATCTTTGTGTAGGTATTTAAGATGGAAAGTTAATACACTGTTGTGCAAAATCGTTATGCTGACCGGAAGATTTAGATGATCCCACTTAGCATCTGTGTAGTTTATCTGCAAACAGGGGAAGCAAATGAAGAATTATTAGGAGACATTGGCTTGTTTTCTTCACACAATTCCAGGCTCAGTGCCAGAGGCCTTCCTTTCCAAAACTCACAAAAGGCTTTTTTGGACATGAACTGCATCATGGTGACTGTTTGGAGAGAAAAAAATTCTTTGATTTTGGTGTATTAGCTCAGAAAATTCAGAAGCATCAGGTGAGAAAGAGATGCTGACATATTTGGGCTTCATTAAAACAAACAAACAAACAAAAAAAGCAGCAATATGCCAGATTCAATGAATTGGCCACCAAGGAAACAGATTAAACAAACAAACATGATGGTTTGCAAGCAGGAGGTGCTCTTTTTTACTGGAGGAGGCTGGAAATGGGTGCATGTGGTAGAAATTCTTCTGTCTTCATGAGAGTAAACATCCACAGTTAGCATTATCTAGGGTGGGAATTTCTTGCACGAGTAGTGACAAATAAAGGCATATTGAGGAACAAGGAGGGCTTTGCTACTTCTAGGAGAACAGCCTTCCAGGCACGTCCCCCACACGCTGGGCAGGGCTGGCTGGAGATCCACTTCAGCCATTTGGAAGCTTCTACAGATGAACAACACAGGGAAGGACACAGGTGTGTTCTGGGCAGGAAGAAATGCAATTTAATCTCTCATGGGAAGTCACAGTCAGAGTGTGAGGGTACAACCCAGGGACAGGCCATGCTGTCAGCCCTGCTTAGAGTCAAGGGGCAGCTGCCCTGCTGCAGTACCTGCAGGGAGATTCTCTTGTCTGCCCATGTATATGAGCATCTTCTTAATGCCTGGGGATTGAACACAGTGGTTACTCACTAGTAATCCCTGACATAGAGATACTGAGCCACTGAATGCAAGCTGTTCACAGGTATTGTTCATGACTATAAGAAACTTATTCTGGAGAATCCATCTTATTACAGCCCTCTGCTTGTCATCTAATTGCAGTTCTATTATTCCTGTAGCCACAAAAGCAACGGTGCTTAATCTTTCAGAGAATGACTCAGAGGACTTGTTTAACCCGTAAAGTATAACAATTTTTTCCTGTTTGTGATTTCCTGGCTTTACCTTACTAATCATGGTGTAAATATTTGACATTATTTCCAGGTAAGCTTATCTGATAAGGCTCACATTGCATAAAATAGAATTTTACATTATTCACCAAGGTGTTTATTTAATCCTCAATTCATGGGAATGAGGCTGAAAGTCTTCCATAGCAAGACACAGTCAGGGTCTGAGTGACTTCCTCTAAAATGCATGTTAACTTATGACCAGCTTGACTAACAAACTCTTGACAAAAACACAGAATTGCCACAATCCTGTAAAAGTCTGTGAAAAAAGTCCAGCCAGGTTTTGCTACATAGTACTGAACTGTTCATGTAAAAGAGGGGCTGTAGGGATTAGTGAACTCTTGCAAATAAATTTCTTTTTTTTCTCAGCAGAAATATTTTTCCTTCCATTTGTTACTGAAAAGGAAACTTAAGGAACAGGGGCAGTATTGGTGGATTGCACCAAATACTATCAATACTACAAATACTGGAGATAGGAGTAACATTGATTTATATAAAAGATAAGCAGGAGGAAGTGTGCAAAATTATGGTTTTCCATCTTCTATGACTTGGAGAACTCACACTGAAGGTGAGATGGTTCCCCTGCGTACGACACATTGCGCTGAGCTGAAATTGCAATAAATCTGAAAAAGCTGCAGTACAAACTGAATGTACTGAACCACAAAATTTATGACAATTGGTCTTATCTCATGTTCTGTTGTAGGTTCAGACTGTTTCTTAGCCTGATGCCAGAATTCGGTCAGCGAGGTGTTTTTTAAAGACTAATTGGATTTGGAAAGAAAATATTTGCATAGGCATCAGATGTGCTTTTTGTTCCATTCTCTTTCTTAAAGTGATATTGAGGATGCACCTCTGTTACTGAAAATTAATACCCCATTTTTGGACAAAACCATACGACTATTCAGCAAGACGCACTGTAACAGTCACGTGCAATGTGAAAATCACAGCAGCTCTTTAAAATCACTTCCTCACCAGTCAGTGCTGAGGCGCAGGATGGTTAGTTACCTGCTCAACTCCAACCCCTCTCCTGGTGAAATCATTTCTTATGCTACCTTGTGAGGTTAGTTATCTGTTACTAGCCTGGGGAGGCTTACATGTTTCACTTTGCCTCCTAGACCTAAGATGCCAACTTTGTGTAGAAGTAGGCTCTAATAAGTGGCTGGAATTTAGGGAAGGGCAGAGTGACCAAATATCTAATTAAAACCCTGCAGTTGTGATTCAGGCCTCTAAACCAAAGTCCGTGGAAGCTAATAAAATGTGGGTCATACAACTTTGTGTACTAACACAGACAATAATCTAAATTTTGGCCCCTGGTTTTTGGAGAGGCTTGGCATAGATTTCTTGAATTGCAGCATATAGGCCATTGCTACTTGACAGCTTCTGCAGACAGTAACTGTGATTGCTGACCTATGATGCAACTTGTAAGGATTATAAAGAAACCGTATTTCTTTCTCATAAAGAAAACAAGGACTGCCTCAGATCATCACATTTTAATCTCCTCCTCTGTATTTCCTCTAAACTCAGAAGGAATTTGGCCAGGGCTCTGCACTAGTCCATCTTTACTGGAAATTTGTGCTGAATTAATTGGCAGACTTTGTAAAGCTTTTCTGCTTTTGCCGACAGTGATTACAAATCAGGACAATAGTGACCACAAATCAGTGCAATAGCAACCTAGAGGTGACAGCTGCTCAGCTGCTTAAAAAGAATAGCAGAGAGCTGTTCTCCTGGGCATATAGACTGCAAGCAGAAAGTTCTCCTTATGTTAATGGTTCCTGATGGAGAAGATCCATGTTTGTCTAGTTCTCCAAATGTGGGGTTATGTCCACGGGTCTTGCAAATCCAAGTTTAACAGCATGTTTTCTCTGCATGTCAAGGGTATGTACTTGTAAATTAAATGCATCACTTCAGACTAGACAAAAATATGTTTCAGAGAACACCATAGAGGAGAAATACCAGGAAAAATACGCCGCAGTATTGGTGGATATTGGTGGATATACTGACACCTAAAGTTAGCCATGTAGGTAATTGGAGTAAGGGCAACCTGATCGGGAACAAGTAGCAGTTTCTGTCCCACTGCAGGTGGAGTTGAACAGCTCGTTTAGCAGCTGCTGCTGGTCACAGTCTCGAGTCCCCATTGGGCTGTCCTAGATTGGAAACAGGTGATGTGATAACTGCTAACTGAGCAATTAACTGCTGCTATATGACGAGGGTGAAGTGAGAGGAGGTTCTGTGTGGTAGGGAGATGCATGTTTGGGAAAGAAGTTTTGTAAATTTTAACATAAAGAGTTTGTTTAGTTAAAGTTATTTATGTAAAATAGGTAGTGGAATAGCTAGAAGAGAAAGCTATACTGAATTATCCTTCTAATCCACTAACAGTATACTTGCACCAAATCATCTGAGCAGCTGAGACTGGGACATTCCTACAGTACAGATGGCTGAATATACAACCTACAAGTGAGTTCAGTGGAAGTCTAATACTACGGTTTTAAGTAAACATGTTGAGTAGTAAAATATGGTGTAGGTAAATAGGTAAAGCAAATGATCAATTGAATAATCACTCTTATTTTAGCAGAAGCTCTGTGCAACTTGGGCTTTTTTCAGGTCACCTCCCTCACTCCTGATGGTAGCTGTATTTTAAAACAAAGGTTATGAACTCACTTCAGCCCATCAGAGGGGCACGGTTCAGAGCAGCAAGGTTTTGTTGAGTGCTGTGGTGGTGTTGCAGGTATTACAGTGCCGAGACCTGTGGCTTCTCAGGAGTTTCCACTGCTTGCAGGCAGAAATCACCTTGCTCTGCCAAAATGCTGAGGGGCTGGGAAGGGTCATTATGTAGCTGCCTTGAGTTCAGTGGTGTGCTGGACCTGCCTGCAAGGCCAAGAGTCTGTCCTCAGAGTTTCTGCTGTACAGCTCTGTACATTTTGTAGTTTAGGCAAGAGCCTGTGTCTGCTTTGGTAACGAGCCAGTCCAACCTGTTTCTGGTTGCAAAGTACTCCAAGGATAATCTGTAGGTTTAATAGAAGGCTGAGGTATTTCCAGCCAAAGCATGCAAAAGATGTCTCTTATCAATTCTGTTTTCTTTTTGTATTTTTATTCTCTTGTAGTAATTTTTTTATTGGAATGCTTCCAATAATGACTGAGAAATAAACTAGGGGAGCAGGGCTATAGATTTGAACTGCTGCCAGGGAGACAGAAGGTACTCATTGCTCAATAAGCTATTAAAATTAGTTAATAAGTTAATCAACTAGTTAATTAACCTCAGCAGGGTTTATGGAGCTGATGCTTAGTCTGACTAGCAGCATTTCCCAGCACTCCACATACACGTGCATCAAACTGAATTCTTCTGTTTTTCTCTGGTTTTTGTGGTTTTTTCTGTGGAAACAGTTTTTAAACAAGGTCTGCATTTGTTGCCTTCTGCTGGGTGACCTGCCCAGGGATATTCAGCAGAAGGCAGTGCTACCACATTCAGATGTGAGCTCAGACTTGCCCTGGAAGCTCTCATAAGCACCCCCTTTGCTCTTTGGCACTTAGTGAGCTGCATTGGCTGATAACCTATGAAATGCCTTATGTCCCTGCAGATGTTTACCTGGACAGGTACATGACCCTGTCAGAAACAGTAAAAACAAAAAAAAAAAAAAAAAGGAAAAAAAGTTGATGCTTCGTTTTTATAATTTAATTTAGCTTTCAACTCCAAAGCAGAACCTGAAAGTGTCTCATTTAAGAGTGTAGCATTTTGATTGCATCATAATCTATATGCAGTGAGGTCTAACATAGAAAATGCCATGTGTACTTTAGACTGAATGAGGAATAGGTTTGCTGCTAATAACTTTCCCATTTCCTTGTGATGAATTTAAGGTTATTTTGTTGTGTGATCTGTTATTTCTGTAACTGCGTTACATAATCTAGTTATAGAAGCATCTGCCTTTGTGAAGAATTCCATTAATATACCTTTTCCTTATATTTGCAGCTCTGCTTTCCAGACTTGCTTGTCTTCAAGTTTGTGCATCACAACCAGTAAGTCAGTTTTTCCACTGAAATTACTCAGACTTATACAAAAAGTACCTGAAAATTTATGCAAGCCATGTTATGTGTTCTTTAGAAACTCTGCTGTTTTATTTCTGTCTTTCTTGTTTAATGTTTGTGTTTTGTAGCCATAAAGAAGGAGAGGGAGAAAGAAAAGAGAGCAGGTTAGATGAAATGTTTTCTTGCATAAAAACTAGGCTGTGAATGACTTGTAAGATCCTTTTACAGATTGAAGGGTTAAAAAAAAGTCACTGG